>NC_041217.1:22777433-22806082 GCF_002837175.3 Physeter macrocephalus
TTTTTTTTTTTTTTTTTTTTGTGGTATGCGGGCCTCCCCCTGCCGTGGCCTCTCCCGTTGCGGAGCACAGGCTCCGGACGCGCAGGCCCAGCGGCCGTGGCTCACGGACCCAGCCGCTCCGCGGCACGTGGGATCCTCCCAGACCGGGGCGCGAACCCGGCTCCCCTGCATCGGCAGGCAGACGCGCAACCACTGCGCCACCAGCGAAGGCCCCCTACTATGGTTTTTTTAAAAAGATTTTTTAAAAGCTTCTTAAATGAAGAAAAAAAGAAAACAGGTTGAGATAATAAACTCTCCTTTGTATCCTTCCTCAACTCCTAACTAGACCTCTGTAAGAGATTATTCCTGATTTCTGATAATTTTTCAGCATCTTTGGGCCTAGCAGTTATTTTTTCTCTTTTACTCTCTGATAAAAACTTGAAATCGGTAAGTGACTAGGTAGGATAGTTTGAAAGATAGTGCACGTGGTAAATCCTGCTGTTGTCCCCCATCACCCTACCCAATATTTGGATTTACTGTTTCCTCCCATATAATTATACTGAACTCAATGTGAAGCTCTGAAACTCAGAAGTTATGATACACAGGAAGTCTGGTTATCAAGGGCAGTTAGCTCCTAGCTAACTTAGCAGTGGTTCTGACTAACTCTGAGATAAGCTTATAACCAAGTTATATCAATTAAATCATGACTCAGAAGAAAGTGGAAATGAATTACACTTATAAACCATGGCTTTCAAAACTCCTCCCTATTTGACTTTAAAATATACTAGTAAATTTTTGTAGAGCAAGTTAATATTTGAACACTTTTGTTAAGCATGTTTCTATTCTATTAAAATAAGAATCAAACATCTTTAGACATATAAAAGTTTTCTGTTACTGATCTCAAATACCCACCCAAATTCCCCAGACATGGCTAAGAATATCTGAACCCAAACTAAAATATGTTGATTTATAAGCTCAGCTTCCAGAAACTCCAGAAAAAATTCTGCTATTCCTAGTATCATTTGACTAGAAACCATTTAAAAATATGGGGGTTGAAGGTGGGGAAGTGGATTGGGTCAATAGAAACATTCAGGTTTAAAAAAGAAAATACAATTTTAGTCTAGACTAAGTTATCAAATGTGTCTGGGCATACAATTAAAATAATTATGCTAAACAAAAGCCAAATAGTTGTCTTCTAAGGTATTATTACAAATTTACGCTTACATTAGATTATCTTCTGGAGATGGAGTGGGGGAGAGGAGTAAATCTAAACACAATTAGGTGAAAAAATGCTGACCTGAATCTTTAAAGGCAATTGATTCATTAATGTTTAAAGTGAAATAAAGTTAGAACCCCTTTCTGTGTATAAATACCTAAACAGTTTGATGGTGTGAGGCTCAGCCAGAGATTTAATCTTCATCTCTTATTAGATCCTAGAATGTTCTACAGACTGAACAGGCTGTACAAAGAAAGGATTCCTCCTTATTATCTACAACTACCTCTATTCAGTTTACATGTTGCTTCTAATGACGATTTCTAATGAGACAGTTATAATCTAAATCCAATACAGAAGTCTCGAATTACTATAAACAAGAAAAAAAGTGTGCCTAATTAATAATTTTTAAGGCTAAATTACAGATATAATTTGGATGAAGCTTAAAAAAGGATAATGATCCTCCAAGAAATCACACACTTGTTTTAAAATAGTCCATGGGCAAGTTCTCTACTGTCACCATATGAGCAGTGTTAACTTGTCCAGTGGGAAAGGAAACCCAATTCTTATTTTGGCCTTGTAATTGTCTTTATATTAGGGTCACCTTCCATTCTGTCAGGGCTAACAATTTACGAAAAACTGCCCAATAAAAATTTACTTAGGTATTGTTTTGTTTTTTTTTTTTAAAAAAACCCAAACATGGATTGGGGAAAATTTAATTACTAGAAAACTTGCAATCCTTTTGAATATAGATGTTTAACTTCTGTGTTTTCATTTTAAAAATTTACCATGGAACTGATTATTCCATGAGTTACTACTGAATCAGATGCCTGATAATAAGTTAAAAATTTTAGTATTTTAAGTATTTTTAAAAAATACTTAAAAAAAAAACCCCACGAAACACTAGAGCGTCAATTTAACTGAATTCGTATTTGTTCATATTGGTTGCTCCTTTAATTCACCTGAAGTCCATTCTCTAGGATATTTTTGTAAACAATTATATTAAGAATTTGAAAACACTTGTAATTAAGATTTTTTTTTAAAAAAACCCCAAAACAGAAACAGGAGAGTCTATTAGGTCTATAGACAAAGGCAGAAAGATTAATGTTTGACCCAATTAAAAAAAAAAAATCAAAATGTAACAGGCATTTACTAATATTTAACAAACAGCTGATTTCCCTACTTCACTTCCTATTTGCCTTCTTCCCCTCCCCCACCAGACAGGAAACTGCTTTTGACAACAAATGAATCAGCTAGAAGTTAAAAAGCCAGCAGCCAGCAGCTGATTCTTCATGGTTTCCAATCACAAGGACTTAGGAAAAACTCATCCCCTCCTCTCCCTCACCAACATCTACTGAAGAATTAAAGCCTATTAGTATAAAAGATTCATTAAGATTTATGAAAGAGGCTAACAGATTAAACTACTAAACTGATCTTGTCAGGAAATAAGGCCAGTAAGCAGAGCCCAATGGTCAAATTTGCATACTAAACCTCCACCAGTGTTATCTATTATACAAACTTGGACACTGTCAATTCACACAACTGGCATGGAACAAGAATGGAAAATGGTGAGCACACCAATGGAGTTGGTTTGAATTAACTACAATTCCCAAAGATTTGTTTTAAAAAAAGATAATTAATGTGTCAGCTACTTAAGGCTATATGGATATATATACACCCAAACATGTTTTCTTTACCAGCACATTCAGTATTTTAAATAATAAAAGTATAATTTATTCCTGATTCTATAAATATTAAACTCCTATTAATAGTACCAAAAGCATAAAGATTTTTCAACATAATTTAGCAAAAGCTTAATTTATAAACTCAAAGTTTCAAAGGACACATTTACTAAACATGATTTTTAAAATATAAAACTCAAACTTTAAAACATCAACACTCATCCTAGTTTACAAGTTTAATTATTTGAAAATCAAGGCCCTATCTTTTATAAGAGGCAGAAGCCTAGAGTTATCAATAACCTACTAAAATAAGCATAAATGTGAAACTAAGAACAAAAGTGTATTTACCACAATTATTCCCAACAACGTTTGAGAGATTTCAAGTGCGCCTCTTACCACAATAGCATGAGGAGAATGCACTAAAGGCTTTAGTTCATTCAGGTCATTTTCTGCCTGCAAAAATTGGTATAAGAGAAAAACAGAAATGTCACAAAATGCACATCAAATATACAATTTTAGCAGCAGTTACACAGCTCTATATGCCCTACTTTACCTTATCCCAGTCTCCTTCCATGACATGATTTCGGAATTTGGTAGCAGAAGGATGTTCTAAACGACATCCTGACTCTTGCATGAGGAGATCAACAGTCTGGCTGCAGGAGAGATACAGTGTAAAAAAGACCTGACCAACTTTAGGGTTTACTCTTCCAAATAAACTACTGTCTATGAAAACAGTTGCAAAAGTTCTTAAGCTAACCTCATGATGAAGGAAAAAGAAATAAATAGCTTTGATGTGCTTGCCTAAACAAACTTGATTTTTAAACTGCCACCTAGGTTTACATCTAGTCAAGTCAAAAACGTTCTTGAAACCAGAATCAAAATAAATTCATCCTCCTTTTCCATTTAATGCCTTTAATGAAGTATAAAATTTCTAAAATTGTGTTCTAACCAACTGGTTAAAAAAAGTGAAAAACCATGATCTACATACTAACCACGTTACTACATCTGGAAAGATAAAAACTGTTAGTTACACACAAGGTGATGGAGATGACCTGTATTAGGTAAGAGCCTTACATCCAGATATTATGTTTGCAAAGAAATTCTAATAGGTCAATCTTTAAAATTGAAATAAATCCAGCATCAAAAAATCATTCGCTCTCTATACTAAAAATAGCAAATTTACTATGGTGTAGGTTCCAAACAGTCACGAGTTATTTCCTCCTGCTGCTGTCAGCTTGCTTCTTGTCTCAGTAATATGTTCTGTTAGCATTTAGGAAATGCTTTTCCTTAGGGAACAAAGTGAAATCTTCCTTCGATTTCTTTCTTTCAGAGCTTAAACGATTCACCACATGTGGTTTCTTCCATCAGATATTTTGATATCTAAGAATCTTTATCAGTCTTACATATTTGCTTATGTTTCAATGCTTTCTTATTCAGCTCCACTTATTTTTCAGCAAAAAACAGTGCAATAATCTGCCTGAGAATCAAAATACTTATGTCACTTTTAAAAAGTGCTTTCTCCCTCTCCCCAGAACAAATCTATAAATCCAAAAAATACTAAGAGCTTATTTTAATCTATGCTTTGAAGCTGGAAACTGTTGCATGTTGTTCTCTAGTCTTATTCTCTCTGGTTCTGCTTCAACCTCCATCAAGCTCCTCGGCACTCCCACCAATCCTACTTTCCACCCCCCTTGGTTTTCCTTTGTGTGTATACAAAACGGGGGTTTGGGGCCAAGGTCGTCTACCTTCACCCTACTTTAGGTACACAAGGTCATCTAAATTGTATTTGAAAATAAATGATTCACCAGATCAGATGTCCCTTTTTCAGAGGCAGTCGCCTTCTTGGTATTACAGTGGGATTTCAGACAAGTTAGTGGCAGGCCTCTTGTACACACATAAGGGCCTTTACATGACATCAACATGGTAACTTACTCCATTATTCCCATCAGATTTATTCAGCAGCCTCCTTCCAAATTATCCCAGCCCCTCAGTTCCCATAAACACTAGTAAGTGATTGTCTTTCCTGATTGGTAGTTTGCCTGGCTTGTCTGTCATGGCTGGGGGCGGGGGGGAGGTGTCCCACAAAGATGCCTCTGAGGTACCCTTGAAAAACAAATCCTCCAAGGTTCATTATTTCCACCAGCTCTAATCCACCCTTCCCCCAACACACACACAGACACACTCCCGCATCTGTCTTTATTGACAGACAATTACGCTCTGAAGGTGTATGGGGAGGGGTGACTCTTTTGGTTTCTACGCCCCCTGCCCAACCCCCAACCACACAATTTGTCAGACTGATTGATTTCCCCTTATTTCCCTGCAGGTGGGCTCCTCCTCCCCGGTCAGCCTGTCTGAGCTGCGTCCTCCTGTGTCCTGGGCCCAGCAGTAATTCTCTCTTTGCCTGAGCTCTTTCCAGCCACCCCCCCGCCCTCCCCTCCCGCTAGCTTCCGTCCCTCGGTCCGTCCACACCAGCTGCCTGGAAAGGATACTTACTTGAGCCCTAAGCCATTCAAGTGCTGTCCTATTAGCCTAATGACATCCTCATCTGACTGGGAGAGCCGCTTCTTCTTCTTGAGGCTGCTGCCCAGTTCTGGGGTGGCCAAGGAAGAGGAGGCGGCGGTGGTGGCGGAGGCAGCTGCAACGGTGGCGGAGGCTGCGGCGGCGGCCCCGCCGGGGACCCCGTTATTGACATTCAGGCTGTTGCTATTGTTGCTGGCGGCGGAGGGGGCGGAAGGCAGGAGCCCATTGGCGTGGGCCAGGTCCCCCGCGGACGACGACGACGAGGGGGACGACTCCCCGTTCTGGGCCGACAGGCAGGCGAGTTCCTGGGTCTGTCCCTGGCCCCCGCCGCCCCCTCCTCCTCCACCGCCGCCGCCGCCGCCTCCTCCTCCTCCTCCTGCCCCGTTGGCCTGCATGATGCTGCCGCTGACCAGGCTGTGGCCGCTACCTCGGTGGGGGACGGCAGCGGCGGCGGAAGGGGCAGCCGGGGGGAGTCCCACCACTACCACCACGGAGGAGGAGGAGGAGGACGACGACGACGAGGACGAGGACGACGAGGACGGAGGGGAGAGGCCTGCTCTGCCTGCCGAAGCCCCGGGCTCTCCTGCTCCCTCCGCCGCCGAGGCTCGGGGTTTCTTCCGCGGGGGCGGGGAGGCTCCGCCGGTGTCCGAGTCGGAGGAGGAGGAAGCGGAGGCCAGAGTTTCCTCGCCGAGAGAGGCCGTGGTGGGAAGCCGGTGGGGCGAGGCGGGGGAGGGGAGGAGGGGGCCGGGGAGAGGGTCGGGGTGAGGGGGGGCCGGGGAGGCGGGGAGGGGGTCAGGGTAAGGGGTGAGAAGAGGGGGAGGAGGAGGGAGAGGAGGAGGGGGAGAAGGAGGATCCGGGCCCTTTCCCCCCCCCCTCCCGGAGGCAGCTCGGGGTGCGCGGCCCGGGGGTCGGGCCGGGGGGCGCCGCGGGGCGGCTGCGGGGGCGTGGGGCCCGCCGCTGGGCTGAGCCCCGGCGGTGACGGCGGCGGCGGCGGGCGGCAGCGGAGGCAGCTGCCGCCTCTGTCCTCGGGTCCGCTCCGCTCTGCTCCCTGGTGTGTTGATTCTTCCCCCAGCTGCTGCCTAATGGAGTCCAGGCGCTCGCGTCACAGGAAATGCCTATACTGCCCTCCTCACTCACTTCCGGTGGCAGGTATGGAACCTATAGGGGGCCTGTCACCCGGCACGTGCGCCGGGGGCCGGCTGGGCGCGAGGGGAGGGAGGCCGGCGGGCCGGCGGGGGCCGACCCCGACCCCGACCCGACCCGACCCGATCCACCCCGGAGCTCGGGCCTGGCCGGCTAGGTCTCGCCCCCAGCGCCCTGGCTGGGCTGCGTCGGCGAGAAGTAAGTTTGTTCCGTCCCTTCGAAGCCGGGCGTGCACAGGAGGGCGGCGATCGCGTGCGCGAGTGTGTGCGTATGGACCCCAGTGTGACCTAGAAACGCCAGGCGTGCGGAGGGACTGCAGATTTCCATCCCCGGCCGAGGATGGGGTCGAGCAGGTGGCGAGGTTTTGTCATGAGAACTCCCAGGCACAGGGCTGTGGCAGTCCTTGTCGACTCACTTAATGGTAACCAGGACTGACCAGCTCTTCGTTTGGGTGTGAAAAACTCGAATTTCTACAGCCAAGTGCCACACACAGTTGTCGTGCCCGGGCCATCCCAGGAGGTTTGAGATGATGAGCCTAGGAGACTCTGTGCTCCACCCCGGGAAGGTGGGATAATGGATAAGAGCAATATCTGATGGGGACAAGGAGTCAGGAGAAGACTGTGGGTGTAGCGAGGCGGGACTTTGCTGAGGGGCTTTTACTCTTTTTTTAGCTATTGCCCAGCACCTACTTCCAGCTGCCTCTTGAGTTACTGCCCAGTTTAGGCAGCAGTAATACAGACCGAGCAGTTGCCTCCAAAACATGCACCTTAAGGAGAATTAATAGTCAACTTGAGATCCAGGCTTGAAATGTTTAGGTGAACTGTGAGGCTGCGGCGTCGCTGTAATTTACTTGTTTACGTGGATGTAGAAATGCGGCGAGGAAGAGCTGGGCTGAATCTTGATCTTTGGTGAATTACCCCATTACCCCAAACAATTATTTACCGGTGTGTGGTCAATAGCATATACACCGATATGTACAGACATTTTCTCAGAAATTTAAACAATCTTTCTCTGAAGAAGTTTTCCTGTGGAAAAACATGGACTCAACTAATGCATCTTTTTTTTTTAAGATTTTTTTTTTGATGTGGACCATTTTTAAAGTCTTTACTGAATTTGTCACAATATTGCTTCTGTTTTACGTTTTGTGGGTTTTTTTGGCCTCGAGGCATGTGGGATCTTAAATCCCCGACCAGGGATCGAACCGGTACCCCCTGCATTGGAGGGCGAAGTCCCAACCACTGGACCTCCAGGGAAGTCCCTAATGCATCTTATAGCTCTGAAATTGCAAATGTTATAGCTCAAAGTAACTTTGAGGGCTTTGGCTACTTTTCAAATTTAGAAAAATAATTTAAAAAATAATGCTTATGAGAAATTATTAAAGAATCCTGAGCTTTATTGATCCGCAGGCTAGAGGAAGGGAGAGGAAGACCATTGCAAGATCTGACAGAAATTTAGCTTTTAGTCTCATCTCTTAAATATGCTTCCAGGTGGCGGTGTAATTTTAAGGTGACTCACATTCAATTTTATTATTCACCTGAGAGAGACCTGAGTTCTAGCTAAGTTTCATAGGGCACTGCCACCGTATCCAGCGGAGCCTGAATTACTAGATAGTTAACACTTCAGAGATCCCTGTTTGTATGTTAGCTTTAGCCTTCTTATTAAAAGCGTTGTTATTGTTTATACAAAATTAAATTTTGCAAAGTTGTTTGTAATAATTTATGAGGCCCATAGCAGTACTGAGGACAAGCTTCTGAATAAAGTCTGTAGCTTTCATAAAGGAAACAATGACTTAGTGGTAGCCACAGACACAGCTTACATTTTATGAACAAAAGTAAAGGATGAAAGGCAAAAGAAACTGGTCTCAACTGGTGTCTAAACTCAATATATATACCCCAGCTTTTCTATGTTATATGAGACCGAGACTGCTGTTACTAGAATTCTGAATTTATGAAGTCCACGTGTGCACACATTTTTCTCTAAACTAAAATACAGCCGGAGACTCTGGATATTTTTTGAAATTTATTTTTATTTTATCTGTGGCTGCGTCAGCTTTTTTTTAAAAAATTAATTAATTTATTTATTATTTTTGGCTGTGTTGGGTCTTTGTTTCTGTGCGAGGGCTTTCTCCAGTTGTGGCGAGCGGGGGCCTCTTACTGTTGCGGCCTCTCGTTGTGGAGCACAGGCTCAGTAGTTGTGGCTCACGGGCCCAGTTGCTCTGCGGCATGTGGGATCCTCCCAGACCAGGGCTCGAACCCGTGTCCCCTGCATTGGCAGGCAGGCTCTCAACCACTGCGCCACTAGGGAAGGCCCTGAACTCTGGATTTTTTTAGAGCCAGGTTTCAAGTCCATTGCAGATGAATAATTCTGAAGTACCACTCTACATACACTCAGAAACCTTCAGTAACACCGTATTACCTAGAGAATACAATCCAGAGTTTATCTTGCTCTCTGTAGATTGACCTCACTCTTTCTCTTTGACTTTGTCTTTTACTCCCCCCTTTCTGAACCCTTCGCTGCTGTCCCCCAAATGTGCTGGGCTCATTTCTTCTGAGTCTGACCATACCTCCTACCTTCTCTCCATCCTTCTGATCCAAGACTTGGCTCCTTTCTCACCTCCTCGGGGGAGCCTTTCCTGACTTCCAGCCTCCTTGCCCTCCTTCTGAGTATCATTTATTTAGCCTTCCAATATTGAAGTCTGCTTGCAGTGTTTTTTAACTTGCTAAAACCCCTTCTTCAAGTCATCAGAGAGGAGCCTTTCTAGATTGCTGTCCCCCTGATTTGCCTTCCCCTTTTCACCCTCATCCTGGAAAAAACTGAGATGCATTTATGAATAAAGGTCCAAGCTGCCTTTTAGGGAAAAAAAAAATTGAATGTATATTCAGGTATTTGATTCATTTATCTTGTTTCTGTGCTATTTTACCAAGTCTTTATATGACCAAGCCTGTGCTAGGTTCCAAATAAGAGACAACTTATTGTCCTAGAGATATTCAAGCAAAGGCTTTCAGGGATGTTACAGAGTAGATAGTTGAACTAATTGATGTCTAAAGACTTTGCAACTACAAGATATCTGTGAGTTATGTACATATGCATCTCCCAACTAGAGTATAAATTCTTTGAGGTAGGATCTGTGTATTGTTTGTCTAAGCCAGTGCTTTTAGACTGTGGGTCCTGACCTATCCGTGAGTCATGAAGTCAGTGTATTGGTCATGATTACAATTTTTAAAAATGAAATGGAAAAGTGAGAAAGAGTAGAAAACATCCAAGTCAGTCACCCATAGGAAAGGTCATTATTATTTTGTGGAAGTTCTGTTTCAATGACAGATATATATCTGTGCTTTACAAAGTAAAATATATCTCTTCTGTAGGCCTTTCTCAAAAAAGTTTCCAAAACACTCATCTAGGACATTCCTGACTGACAAAAAGGCAACTCAGGAAATTGGTGTTAGATATCTAAATGACAAATCACAAGTTCTGTCCACGGCAGTGTCTTAGCTGTAAAAATTAAAAGCTACTAGATTAAAAAAAGCTGAGATAATATAGGTGTTTATAATAAAACATGAAACCAAATTTTCTCAAAAGACTTTGTAAAAAAACCAGAAGAGACTATTTTTCTTCTGTCAAGTTTTAAGTTTGGTGTCTCAACCTGGTACTTAGCAATGTCAATATTATTCAATTTATTAAATTTCTATTTGAAGAGGTAGTTTTCGAAATCTCAGGTATCCCTGGAGAGGGACATATTTGTGTTTACATTTCTAGCTTCATTCCTAGCTTTTCTTTGTTTGGGGTTCTAAAATTGGGAAGCTGGACTTGTTGGATTTGGGTGAACTTGGGAGAATTCAGGAAAGAGCACTATTCTTGAAGTCAGAACACTTAGTCAGCTGATTGATAGTGGGCAAGTCATTTAACTTCGCTGCCCTGCACTCATTTCATGAATGAAGTGGGGGATAATGGCACCGGCCTACCTGCCTCAGAGAATTGATCTGTGAGTCAAATGAGGTATCAAATATAACAGATCGTTGGGAAAAGACTATCTTGAAAGGTTTCAAAATATGACTTAAATTCTCCATCATTTCAAAAAGAATCTGAGGCAATGAAGTTCAAAGATACAAGGAGATTTTATAATTACTCATATGTCTGAGCTGTGGACTCTAGTCACTTATTAACCCCAACTCTGCCACTTAACTGTGTTCCTGTGTACCTCTAGCCCGACAAATCTGAATATTGTCTTTATATTGGTCTTCCATGGACGGGGAGTTTCCAATACCTATGTAGCAGAGTGAAGGGTACAGTTACCTGGCAGTTTTACCCACTGTTCCATACATGTCTCTCCAGCACTTGCTTATTTTCCCCCTTCTACAAACATTCCACTCATGCCACAAGAATCTAGTGTCCTCCTGTGAGTGGAGAAGGGGTGGCACACTGGGTGGATCTAAGTGCAGAGACAGGAGCCTTATATTCAGAAGTGAACAGGTGGAAGTATTCACTGTCCTCTAAGCTGAATACCGTCCTTTTCTCTGAGAAAACTAGATTGTTCTTCTCCCACCACACAGCTGGGATAGACTGCTTGGAGTAGCTTGTTCTTGCTGCACTGACTGTAGCAAAACGCATGTAACACTAAGATGGGTGTGCAGAGATGTTCACTGTGTGTGCAAAGATATTCACTGAAGCACTGTTTGTAGGAGCAAAAAGAATGTGGTCATCACCATGTGCTGATATGGAAACAGTATCAAGATATATAAAGTAAAAGATGCCTATAACAGAAGTGTGCATAATGTAATCCATTTGGGTAAATAAATGAATACATATACATACATTTTTTTCTGGTAGGATAGAGGAGCATAAGGCGGTGGTTTACCTTTGGGTGGAAGGACTTGGGTGGTTGAGGAGGAAGGTGCCTATTTTTCCATTTGATACTTTTCTGCAGGGTTTGCATTTTCTAACTATATGTAAGTATTTTTTAAGTGTCATTAAGGGTTATTTGGATTTTGCTTTTTTTGGTATTAATAAGTATCATGTTTTCAAAGCACTCATGTTCTTAAAAGCACACTCAAAACCAATCAAAATATTCATGAAAATTAATCATAATAAAAAATGCCAGAGGAAGCAGTGTTGTGTATAGTTGATGACATTAAACATATTTGCTTTTTAAACATCTCCTTCTTTCCCATTACCTGCACCTCCTATATTCTCAGACTGCAGATTCTGCACACACACACACCCCCATCTCTCATTTAGTTAAATTCGTCTGGGGAATAAAGGGCAAAAAGACATTCCTATTTATTAACTTTGAAAAGGAGATAAATAATTAATAGCCCCTAGCGTCCGTGGACAGTGGACAGCAGGCCCTTTGGGCAGCCTCCTTCTTCTCAGGTTCCTATATGCGGTTCATCCCTCTGGCACTATGATAATAGTAAATAATAATCAATGGAAAACACAATTATGATTGTTAACAAACAAATGCTAATTATTATGAGAAACTATGTGTTCTGATTAGGTATACACAGCCCATATTAGAGGTAATGGTCTAATGACTAGACTTTTAAAAATTAAAAATGTTAAAGACTGTAGTAGGTGATTATTCATAAAGTTGAAAAGAAAACTGTTGAAAGGGTCCCTGCATTTCTTCAATTAATTTTATTTCAAAATTGTGCTCTTTACTAAATAATACTAAATGTATACACAAATGTGACATAGTAGCCTAAATTAAAAAAAAAAAAAAGAGGGACTTCCCTGGTGGCACAGTGGTTAAGAATCTGCCTGCCAAGGCAGGGGACACGGGTTCGACTCCTGGAGCGGGAAGATCCCACATGCCTCGGAACTACTGAAGCCCGCGCACCTAGAGCCCGTGCTCTGCAAGGAGAGAAGCCACTGCAATGAGAAGCCCGTGCACCACAGCGAAGAGTAGCCCCCGCTCGTCGCAACTAGAGAAAGCCCGCTTGCAGCAACGAAGACCCAACACAGCCAAAAAATAAATAAGAAAAAAAAAAAAGCTTAAAATAAATAAGAAAAAAAAAAAAGCTTAATGAACTCGTGAATGCCAGTCGTTGACAACAAAAGAGCAAAACAGTAGCTCTTAGCTTCTTTTTGTGGCTTGTGGAGCGGTCCTTGGCTAAATCAAGACCAACAGGGTTTTAGGACTTGCTGGTCCCTTTAATACTAATGGGGTTTGTATCTTCACGTAAGAGTACCCTTTCTATATACATATCTGAAATACAAGGATGTCCACTTTCTTGCTATACCTCTGACCCTTTATCTCGGAGTATCTTTTTCTCTATCCCTGAATTACTGACATATATTATAAAAATAGCTAGAAATAGGTGTGTTTGTAAGGTTTAGCCACAGAGTTTCAACAACACTGCTCTTTTCCTTTTGTTTCCTAGTGTCCACTCTTTCCATTCTTATCCTTTCTTTCCTGTGATGGCACATGTCCATGGCAGGGCTTCCGTAATAATCAAAAAATACGAAGAGTTAACACTAACCAGCCTTTGTTTTAAGTGCTTTACATACATTGTACTATTTTAGCCTTCTCATCAACCTTATGAGGTATGTACTATTATTACCCTCATTTTACAGTTGATAAACTGAGGTACAGAAAACTTGAGGTCACATAGCTGGTGTGTGGGAGAGCTGGATGCACAGGCTTCAGAACTTGTATCAGTCTAAAAAGTCCCCTTTGTTTAAAGGGGCCAAAAGAATAAATAAACAAGTCCTATAAATTGATTTTTCAACTTTGCCCTTTTTGTGTACATGAAAACTTGGTCCCTCACCTTTGAAGCCCTCATCGTCTCATTGGCCTAATTAGTGGTAGATAAGTGAGTATGTGAGGGCCAGTAAAAGGTTTTCCTCCCTCCAGAAGCTACCACTGAGAGTGCCTGAAAGCTCCTTATCAAAGATAGAGTTCGTTTCTCCAATAAGTCCTTGTTGAAATGCAGCGTTTTGCCTAGAAGGGATAGCACACTAAAGCTAGGTGTAACCTGGAGATTTGTTTATCCATTTAAACGACTTCATCTTAAAATAGTGAATGAGGGCCGGAAGGAATGAATGAGTTTAATTTCCTTTCAAAGCAGGAAAGCTCCAAACCTAGAGGGCTTCTTGGGAGACACATTAAGTCAGGAGGCCTCAGCCAGCTTGTTTTTGCAGCTACTTGTATCTATCTAGTGAGGGTTTCTAAACTGTGTAAGCCTGTACTAGTCTAGGATCCTGGAATAAGAAAACCAGCCTTGATTTATACAGGAATTCATACTTCATTGCTTCACTCCTTTAACAGCTCCAGCCAGGTCAGCTGGCAAAGGAAAATAGATATCTAACTGAGATGAGGTCAGACAGCATATGCATAGCATCCAGTGGTAGGACAGGAAGGGCCAGCTCAGGGAGGCTACCGGAGCTTCTGTTGAGAGTTTACTTTTGTAGGGAGGGCAGCCAGGCTGCTTAGAGACCTCACATTGGCATGTGCCCCAAAGAATGTGGGTAAATGATTGCTCTGCCATATCCAGGTCCCTAGTAAAGTTTCTTTTTAACTGCTTGTCTGAGAGTAGTCACACTATGTCTCCTATGCCAGTCTGTGCAGCAGACGTGGTGTGGGTTCTCCTCTGTTTCAAATACTCTGCTTGGTAACGAGGAAATGGCCTAGATGACTTCTGAGGTCCCTGTAGCCTAAGGGTTCAATGTTTCTGGTTTCCATCGTCACTACATAATATTACTTCGTTAGGTTGCAGAGGGGTAGAAGAGAGGAGTCATAAATAGCCCCAAAGCATAAAACGTTGGCTATGCCATAGCTTTAAAAAAAAAAAAGGTTTTATTATGCAAGATTTTAAACATACACAAAGCTAGAATAGTACAGAGATTCCCATTTCATCCATCCTCCCTCTTCTGATTATTTTGAAGTAAATGCAAGCTATTATTTTATTTATAATATATGTATTTATACTTCAGTATGTAGCGCTGAAAGATAAGAACTCTTTTTGAAAACATTGCCACAATGCCATCATCATACCTAAAGAGCTTAGTAATCCCTTAATTATCATCAAATATGCAGTTAGTCTTAAAATTCCCCCAGCTGTCTCACATATTCTTTTTTAATGGTTGGCTCGTGTGTAGCAAGGTCCAAACAGGATCCACGTGTTGCATTTGGTTGATATATTTCTAAAATCTCACTTTTTTTAAGGAAACATTTTTATTGAAGTATAATAGAGAGGCGTGCACAAATCCTTATGTACAACTCAGTGAAGTTTTTCCTATGAAACCACCACCTGTGAAATAGAACTTTCCAGGACCCCAGTAGTACCCTACTGTAGTTTTAATTTGCATTTCTCTGATGACTGATGACGCTAAGTCCTTTTAAAATATTTTTTTGGAGCCATGTGTATATTCTCTTTAATGAAGTGCCTTTTAAAAATCTTTTGCTCCTCTCTCCCTTTTAAAATTGTGTTTCATTTTTCTTATTGATTTGTGGAATTCTTTATATATTCTGAATACGAGTCCTTTGTTGAATGTATGTACTGTGTATTTCTTCTCCCACTGTGTGGTTTGCCCTCATTCTCTTAATGGTGTCTTAATGAGCAGAAGTTCTTAATGAAATCCAATTCATCAATTGTTCCCGTTATGATTTGTGCTTTTCATGTCCTGCTTTAGAAGTCATCCCCTGGCCTCAAGGGCATGACGATATTCTCCTAAGTTATCCTCTGGAAGTTTCAATGTTTTGCTTTTCCAAATCATGTCTACACTCCTTCTAGAATTTAGGTTTGTGACGGGTGTGAGATAGGGGTCAATGTTAATTTGTTTGTTTGTTTTAATTTTATTTATTTATTTATTTTTGGCTGCGCTGGGTCTCCCTTGCTGCACACGGGCTTTCTCTAGTTGCGGAGAGCGGGGGCTACACTTTGTTGCAGTGCGGGGGCTTCTCATTGCGGTGGCTTCTCTTGTTGCAGAGCACGGGCTCTAGGCACGCAGACTTCAGTAGTTGTGGCGTGTGGGCTCAGTAGTTGTGGCTTGTGGGCTCTAGAGCGCAGGCTCAGTAGTTGTGGCACACGGGCTTAGTTGCTACGCGGCATGTGGGATCTTCCCAGACCAGGGATCGAATCTGTGTCCCCTGCATTAGCAAGTGGATTCTTAACCACAGCGCCACCAGGGAAGCCCCCGTTAATTTGTTTTTCCATGTGGATACCCAGATAATCTAGCACCATTTTTTTGTTATTGTTTATTTATTTATTTATTTGGCCATGGCGCAGGGCATGTGGGGTCTTAGTTCCCCGACCAGAGATCCAACTCTGGCCCTCCGCAGTGAGAGTGTGGAGTCCTAATCACAGGACTGCCAAGGAATTCCTGATCTAGCACCATGTTGAAAAGATTCCTTTCTCCTCTGTCCTGCAGTGCTATCATTATCCTAAACTAGAGGACTGTACATGTGTGGGTCTGTTTCTCAACTCTCTTTGTTTTGTTGGTCTATTTGTGTATATTTATGCTTTAATTGACAAAAGTTTGTGCTAATACCATGCTGACTTAATTGCTATAATTTTATAATAAGTTTTACCATCTGGTAGTGTAAATCTATCAACTGTTTTTCTTCTTCAAGATTGTCTTGGCTATTCTTGGCCCTCTGCATTTCATAGAAAAATAGAATCATCTTGTCAGTTTACAAAAAAAAATTTCTGAGATTTTGACTGGAAGTAAGTAAAATCTGTAGATCGATTTGGGGAGAACAAATATCTTTGTAATATTGAATCTTTGTATCTAGGACTATGGCATATTTCTCCATTTATATAGGTCTTTAATTTTTCCTAGTAATGTTTCTTGATTTTCTGGGTAGATCTTGTACATCTTTTACTAGATTTATTCTTATGTATTGGATTTTTTTAATTGAATGAAGGATTCTTTAAATTCTATAGTGCTTTACAATTTTCAAGAGTTTCACACACATGATTTCATATAATACCATAGTAACCCCTTTTAAAAATTCCCTACCAGTACATTGCCCCTTCCCCTTCCCTCTCCCCACTGGTAACCACTAGTTTGTTCTCTATATCTATGAGTCTGCTTGCATGACGATATTCTCCTAAGTTATCCTCTGGAAGTTTCAATGTTTTGCTTTTCCAAATCATGTCTACACTCCTTCTAGAATTTAGGTTTGTGACGGGTGTGAGATAGGGGTCAATGTTAATTTGTTTGTTTGTTTTAATTTTATTTATTTATTTATTTTTGGCTGCGCTGGGTCTCCCTTGCTGCACACGGGCTTTCTCTAGTTGCGGAGAGCGGGGGCTACACTTTGTTGCAGTGCGGGGGCTTCTCATTGCGGTGGCTTCTCTTGTTGCAGAGCACGGGCTCTAGGCACGCAGACTTCAGTAGTTGTGGCGTGTGGGCTCAGTAGTTGTGGCTTGTGGGCTCTAGAGCGCAGGCTCAGTAGTTGTGGCACACGGGCTTAGTTGCTACGCGGCATGTGGGATCTTCCCAGACCAGGGATCGAATCTGTGTCCCCTGCATTAGCAAGTGGATTCTTAACCACAGCGCCACCAGGGAAGCCCCCGTTAATTTGTTTTTCCATGTGGATACCCAGATAATCTAGCACCATTTTTTTGTTATTGTTTATTTATTTATTTATTTGGCCATGGCGCAGGGCATGTGGGGTCTTAGTTCCCCGACCAGAGATCCAACTCTGGCCCTCCGCAGTGAGAGTGTGGAGTCCTAATCACAGGACTGCCAAGGAATTCCTGATCTAGCACCATGTTGAAAAGATTCCTTTCTCCTCTGTCCTGCAGTGCTATCATTATCCTAAACTAGAGGACTGTACATGTGTGGGTCTGTTTCTCAACTCTCTTTGTTTTGTTGGTCTATTTGTGTATATTTATGCTTTAATTGACAAAAGTTTGTGCTAATACCATGCTGACTTAATTGCTATAATTTTATAATAAGTTTTACCATCTGGTAGTGTAAATCTATCAACTGTTTTTCTTCTTCAAGATTGTCTTGGCTATTCTTGGCCCTCTGCATTTCATAGAAAAATAGAATCATCTTGTCAGTTTACAAAAAAAAATTTCTGAGATTTTGACTGGAAGTAAGTAAAATCTGTAGATCGATTTGGGGAGAACAAATATCTTTGTAATATTGAATCTTTGTATCTAGGACTATGGCATATTTCTCCATTTATATAGGTCTTTAATTTTTCCTAGTAATGTTTCTTGATTTTCTGGGTAGATCTTGTACATCTTTTACTAGATTTATTCTTATGTATTGGATTTTTTTAATTGAATGAAGGATTCTTTAAATTCTATAGTGCTTTACAATTTTCAAGAGTTTCACACACATGATTTCATATAATACCATAGTAACCCCTTTTAAAAATTCCCTACCAGTACATTGCCCCTTCCCCTTCCCTCTCCCCACTGGTAACCACTAGTTTGTTCTCTATATCTATGAGTCTGCTTCTTTTTTGTTTTATTCACTAGTTTGTTGTATTTTTTATATTCCACATATAAGTGCTATCATATAGTATTTGTCTTCCTCTGTCTGACTTACATCACTTACCGTAATGCCCTCCAAGTCCATCCACATTGCTTGATGATGCTGCTATGAACATTGGAGTGCATGTATCTTCTCAAATTAGTGTTTTTGGTTTTTCTGATATATACCCAGGAGTGGAATTGCTGGGTTCCTATGTATTGGATTTAAAAAAATTATATAAGTTTCGGGTGTACAACAGTACAATTCAACATCTGTATACATTACAAAGTGATTCACCCCAAAAGTCCAGTTACCGTCTGTCACCATACAATTGACCCTCTTCACTCCTTTCATGCACCCCCTAGCCCACTTCCCCTTTGGTGACCACCTATCTGTTCTCTGTATCTATGAGTTTGTTTTTGATGTGTTTTATTTCTCCATTTGTGGGTTTTTTGTTTTTGTTTTTTTTATATTCTCCGTATGAGTGAAATAATACAGTATTTGTCTTTTTCCTTCTGACTTATTTTACTTAGCATAAAACCCTCAGGGTTTATCCATGTTGTCACAAATGGCGACATCTCATTCTTTTTTGTGGCTGGGTAGTATTCCGTTGTATACACATGTATTACATCTTCTTGATTCATTCATCCATTGATGGACACTTAGGTTGTTTCCATATTTTGGCTGTTGTAAGTAACGCTGCAGTGAACATAGGGGTGCATATATCTTTAAAAAAATTGAGGTATAGTTGATTTACAATATTATATTAGTTTCAGGTATACAACATAGTGATACAGAACTTTTATAGAGTACCCTCCTTTTTTTTTTTTTTTTTTTTTTTTTTTGTGGCATGCGGGCCTCCCTCTGCTGCGGCCTCTCCCGTTGCGGAGCACAGGCTCCAGACGCGCAGGCTCAGCGGCCATGGCTCACGGGCCCAGCCGCTCCACGGCATGTGGGATCCTCCCGCACCGGGGCGCGAACCCGGTTCCCCTGCATCGGCAGGCGGACGCGCAATCACTGCGCCACCAGGGAAGCCCACCCTCCTTTTATAGTCATAAAACATTGGCTATATTCACTGTGCTATATTCCCTTGTAGCTTATTTATTTTATACATAGTAGTTTGTACCTCTTAATTCGTTACCCGTCTTGCCCCTCCCCCTTTTCCCTCTCCCCACTGGTAACCAGCAGTTTATTCTTTATATATGAGTCTGTTTCTTTTCTGTTATATTCACTAGTTTGTTTTATTTTTTAGATTCCACGTGTAAGTGATAACATACAGTATTTGTCTTTCTCTGTCTGACTCTCCTGGAAATCACTATTCTATTCGCTGTTTCTCTATGGAATCAACTTTTTTTTTATTCCATGTATAAGTGTTACCATACAGTGTATAGTACTTGTCTTTCTCTGACTTATTTCACTTAGCATAATATCCTCCAAGTTTATCCATGTTGTTGCAAATGGCAAAATTTCCTTCTTTTTTATGGCTGAGTAGTATTCCATTGTGTATATCTATCTATCTATCTATCATCTATCTATCATCTATCTCAATATCACATCTTCTTTATCTATTCATCTGTTGATGGAAACTTCGGTTGCTGCCATACCTTGGCTATTGTGAATAATGCTGTTATGAATATTGCGGTGAATGTGTCTTTTCAAATTAGTGATTTTGTTCTCTTTGGATATATACCCAGAAGTAGAATTGCTGGATCATATGGTAGTTCTATTTTTAGTTTTTTGAGGAACTTCCATACCATCTTCCATAGTGGCTGCACCAATTTACATTCCCACCAAGAGTGCACAAACATTCCTTTTTCTCCACATTCTTGCCAGCACCTGTTATTTGTTGTCTTTTTGATTGTAGGCATTCTGACAGGTATAAGGTGATAGCTCACTGTGGTTTTGATTTGCATTTCCCTGATGATTAGTGATGTTGAGCATCTTTTCATATGTCTGTTGGCCATCTGTATGTCTTCTTTGGAAAAAGTCTATTCGGTTTGTCTGCCCATTTTTAAAAAATTGAAGTATAGTTGATTTACAATGTTGTGTTAGTTTCTGGTATACAGCAAAGTGATTCAGCTATACATACATATGTGTGTGTGTGAGTGTGTGTGTGTATACACATATATATTCTTTTTCAGATTCTTTTCCACTATGGTTTAAACATATTATGAATATGTTTCCTTGTGCTACACAGTAGGACCTTGTTGCTTATCTCTTTTATATATAGTAGTTGGTATCTGCTAATCCCAAACTCCTAATTTATCCCTCCCCTACACCCTTTCCCCTTTGATGACCATAAGTTTGTTTTCTATGTCTGAGTCTATTTCTGTTTTGTAAATAAGTTCATTTATATGATTTTCTTAGATTGCACATATAAGTGATATCATTTGGTATTTGTCTTTGTCTGACTTACTTCACTTAGTATGATAACTTCTAGGTCCATCCATGTTGGTGCAAATGGCATTATTTCATTCTTTTCTTAGAGCTGAGTAGTATTCTGTTGTATATATATACCACATCTTCTTTATCCATTCAACTGTCAGTGGACATTAAGGTTGCTTCCACGTCTTGGCTATTGTAAATAGTTTGTCTGTCCATTTTTAATTGGATGGTTTGTTTTTTTGCTATTGAGTTGTGTGAGTTCTTTATATATTTTGGATGTTAACCCATTGTTGGACATATCATTTGTAAATATCTTCTCCTATTCAGTAGGTTGCCTTTTCTTTTTTTTTTTTGATGGTTTCTTGTGCTGTGCAAAGGTTCTTTTAGTTTGATTAGCTCCAATTTGTTTATTTTTCCTTTTGTTGCCCTTGTTTGAGGAGACAGATCCAAATAAATATTGCTAAGGCTGATGTCAAAGAACATACTGCTTGTGTTTTCTTCTAAGAATTTTATGGTATCAGGTCTTACACTGACGTCTTCAATCCATTTTGAGTTAATTTTTGTGCATGGTATAAGATAGTGGTCTGGTTTCATTCTTTTGCATGTGGCTGTCCAGTTTTCCCAACACAATTTATTGAAGAGACTGTCCTTTCTCCACTGTATGTTCTTTGCTACTTTGTCATAAATTAATTGTCCTTATATGTGTGGGTTTATTTCTGGGCTCTCAATTCTGTTCCATGTAATGGATTTTTTTATGCTAAAATAAATGGCATCATGTTTAAAATTTGATTTTCCTCTGCCTGTCCCAATGTTAAGACTATTGACAGGTACTTTATCATCAAAGATAAATTAAAAGTCCATATCAGAACTATTCTTTAGTCTTGAATTTAGCATGTTTTTACAGTTTATATTTGCTTTCTACTTACAAATAATTTAACAATACAGCTGGTCTCCTTCTTTTAAAGGATCAGATTTAAACGCTTCCTTTGGAGGGATTGAGAAGTGGGTGGCTCCAGAAGGCAATTTAGGCGAGGATCGAAGGATTCTCCTGGGAAGAGCTCATCCTAAGGGAGTGGAAGCCAGGCTGGACCCACTTGACCCTGTAACAAAGCCCTGCCCCAAGGGAGGGAGATGGCGTGGTGTCTGTCACTCATGTGTCTTTTAGCCTGGGTGCTCCTGGACTCATGTCTCAGTCCTTTGGTGTGAGGAGGGAGGGCTGCAAGTGAAAAATGCAAAGGACTCTTTTACTGGTAATTTCAGAAAGCACTGGGCATGCGCTGTACTGCTGTGTGACCCCTTTCATATCATATTACAAAAGGAGGACATTGTCCCTTACCTTAGAACAGAACTCCTGTCTGTCGCTCTGGCACCTTATGGCAGGAGTCACTAGGGGCTTCCCCAGTGCCAGCAGGAGCAGTGGTAATAGCTTACATTTATTGAGTGCTTGTTACCTGTTACTGTGCTAGGTACTGTTCTAAGTACTTTATAAACATTAACTCATTTAATCATCACAACTACCCCATGAGGTAAATTAGATAATATTATTCGTATTTTACGAGGGTGGAAACTGAGGCACAGAGGGCTAGATAACTTGCCTCAGGTCACACAGCTTATAAATGGTAAATCCAGGATTCCAACTCAAGCTAGCAGGCACCAGCGCCCAATCTCTTCACATTATATGGCCTCTCAGGTGGCAGCAGCGGATGGGGGCTAGAGTAGGAGAAAAGGAGTAAACTGGGGATTTTGAAGGGTGTCTGGCCAGGAGCCTACTCTACTTGTTTTTCAGCACCTGTGAGACAGCCCGTGAGGGCTGTAAGCAATATCTTGGGGTGGGGGCGAGGGCCGCTTTCGAGGGGTCTGGGGGCTAAATTAGCAATTAATGTCAAGAGAAGTGAAACATAGGTGAGGTAATCATAATGGGATCTTTAGATCTGATTTACAGACTTCAAAACATGACATTGATTTGTTTTTCAATTTTATCACTTTAAAATTTCCTTGGAATAAGTGGAATCATGAGTTCTGGTCTGTTCTTTCTCTGAGGTGACAGGCACATCTATATTTAGACCAATAGTCATGCTTCTGTGGTGATGGATAAGTGTGCGCCTCCAAAAGTGGCCGTGCATCGAAATAATAACATGTGTTCTTTGCGAACCAATAAATCATGGACGTTGTAGATTTGATGCACACACATCAGAGGGACTAATATACAAATTTATTTGTTAAGCAGGGAAATGAACCTTTGTGCTAGGACCATAGATAGCCACCTGGGCAAGTGTCCATGAGCTCATGTAAGCGAGCAGACTCAGATCCAGTCATGTCACAAACAGAATGAACCTAGGGCTTCCCAGTCCTGAAGCAGGAGAACCATTGATTTTGATGACACTAGCCACAGCCCGGAGTTTCCTTTGACCCCATCCTTTCAATCACCTCCCACACTTCATGTGTCACTAAGCTCTATTGATTCTACCCTTTTAACAGCTTTCGCATCTGTCTTCTCTCTTCCTTCTCCGCTGCCACTAGTTGGGATCCTTGACATTCGTTCACCTGGATTGGACAATAACCTCCTGAATGCTTTGTTCTTTTCTCTCACTAGTTGCCTTCACTGCCATCAACATTATAAAGCATGAAACCGTCATGTCACTTCCCTACTTAAAAACATCTCAATGGCTCCCATTGCTCAGAGGATTAAAATCTAACAGCCAGAGGCTGGTCTACAAGGCTCCTTAAGAACTGGCCCAGACCTCTCTTTCGAGGTCCCGTCTCCCTCATTTTGTCATTTGTGGCACCAACCACCCTAGACCTCCTGGGGCTCCTGGAACCCACGGTCTGTTTTCAGATTTGGTGCCTTTGTGGGGATGTTTCTCAACAGGGTGACTTCCCTGCCACCCTTTTTCTCACCTTTGCCCTTTTGGCCAACTCTTAACTTTCCTTAGAGATTGTCTTTGTACTCACCTGGGTAGAAGGTATGGTATGCTTCTAAAAGCAGTTCTCTCACAGTATTGCGCCGTATAAACATCTGTCTTCCCTGATAGACTGTGGAGTTCTTGAAGGAGGATTTCATTCTTCATCTATTCCCTGTGCATCGTAAATGCTTCACAGGTATTTGCTGGATGGATTCTTCCATTCATCCAACCATCCATCTTTCTTTCAACTAATAATCACTGAGCAACTGCTATACACAAAGCACTGTTCTAGTAGCTAACAAAGGCATGCTGAAAAAGACACCAAATCCTTATTTCCATGGAGCTTATATACCAGCGAGAGAAGACAGGCAAGAAAGAAAGAAAGAAAGAGGAAATAAATCAGGTGGTAGGAAGTGTAGGCAGAGAATTAAAGTAGGGTCATGTGACCCAGAATGCATGGGTGTGTACTTTATGTTGGATGGCCAGAGAGGGCCTCTCTGAGGGCAGCCTGGAGGCTGAGGTCTGAATGAACTACCTTGTGAAGATCAGGATACAGAGCATTCTAAGAAGAGGAAACGGATAATACAAAGGCCTTAGGGTAAGAGCAAGCTGACTTAGAATAAACACTGGTTACCTAAAGCCAGGGCAACAGCTGGGCACAGTGAAGAAAATGTCTCGAGCAGGCAAAACTGAAGTGAGAGGTCATAGCTGGTTTAGGAGTCAAAGGTTCTTTACACCATACTATTTATTGGCAGCTACCAATAGCAAAATAAAAAGGCCCTGTTGTTCACAGCTGATGCACAGAAGCCCTTAGGAATATGTAGGTGCCTGCGGAACACCCCTTCCCACTTCACTTGGAGCCAAGCTATCTGTGTCAAGGTGGCCTGTGTGAAGAAGCTGCCCCGTTGTAATCCACTCGGCTTTCTCTTCTTTGGGCCTGCAGTTTGCCCAAGCCACGGTTAATATAACCAAAAGAATGTGAATACTTTTATTTGCTCTGAAATGTGTCTATTTTTTAACATTTACAGTGGGAAGGGGCCTTTAATTTACCTGTCCCTCATTATTTTCCAGCTTAATATTTTTTATCCCCTTCCTGTGCTGAAAAAAAGGTGCTGTATCTGAAGATCTGTGGGCTTTTGTACAGGGTGAGCGTGTGCTCATGTACACACGTGGGGCACGGCTGAGGGTTATGTAACAAAACTGTTCCAAGTACAGCTGGCTCATACTGAAGAGGCAACTCCAAATTTGGCAACTCCACATTTCATCGCAGGTAGGCTGAGCATGAACTTGAAAATCAGGAGTCATGGCTCAGGGCAGCCTGCTGGTCAGCTTTGTTTCCCAACTCAGAATGTTCCCTTGAAGCCTTGGGTTTGGGTTCAAAAGACCCAAGAGAGTTCTGTTTCATAGAGAAGTGCCCCCTGCCACAATCATGGTGATAATACAATTTTTATCTTCCCCAGCAGGTGGGTGGCCATCACGGAGGAGATCTGGTCTGATAAAAGTGTTCACATTCTTGTGGATATATTAACCAAGTGGCTTGGCCACACCAAGGCCATGTCTAGACATCGTAATAGACCCCTCTATGGCACAGTGATCTATTTTTTGTGTTTTCTTTTTTTCCTTTTAATTATGTTTCTGGTTGTTCTTGGGAGAATTGACCATCTAGAAAACTTACTTAACTATACAGTGTAATAATTTAGGATTGAAAGGAATTTTGGGTGTCTAAACTTTTCAGACAAGGTGACGGCGGACCAGGACAGTTAGGTGTCCTTCCCAGGGACAGACAGTGAGTTGGTGTCAGAACTAGGTCTAACAGTCTTGGGTTCCTGACTCCCGTGGTGTACTGCCTAGTCATACTGCCTTTAGTCGCTGAAGGGAGGTAGCAAAGTGTGTTTTTTTAAGCTAGTAGTCCATATTGAAAAATTGGGAGATTACACATAAAAATCTGGATTTCTGGTTTCTCCAGAAAGACGTGAGTCCACACTCCTGCAGGACATTGGCATTAATGGTGGCTTCTACCTTTATACAGGTCAAAAGAATACAGCTCAAGGTGATAGTATGAAGCAGATCTATTTGGCATCTGTAAGGCATTGGAAGTTGCATCTCTTGTGGAAGGATCTAATACCATGATCAGAAGAACTTTGGATACGTCTTTTCACTGTGACGTTGCGGTATACGCTTGACAAGTTTTGAAAAGAGATTTTTCTACCGACTCTACCGACTAACATTTCGTCTGTGAAGCCAGGAGTCTCCGTAAAGGTTAAAAATAATTCAGCTGTATTGTGTTGAACTTGATTGAAGTGTCGTGAACAGTGTCTGGAGGGCAGAAGAACCAGTTCTGTCTTGTTGCGATGGGTTTAGTCTGTTTACTTTCCTGGTGCCCCGTCGCTGAAGCTGGGGCTGAGAGGCCTGCTGAGGAATGTTTCTTCCGGAGTTCCGACAGGCTCAGCTATTTGTCCCAGCCTCCGAAGCTGCTTGGCTACAGGTAAGGAAGGCTGCCCTACGGGAGGGATAACTGCGGTCGGTGAGTTTGAGCTTTTAGCTTGGCCTTACTCTGCACCCAAACTCACGTCTGATTCAGGAAGTCTTCTATTTTTGTGTGTTCACATCAACGATTTCCTTACTCGCTTTATCAAAGGGAAGCAGCCTTGGGTACCCGTGAGGAGATTCTGAATCCGGCCTTTTGCCTGGCTGAGTGCAGGGCTGGGAAGGAGGATTACATAGAGGGAGGAGTCATTGCCATTAGAATACCACACACATGGCCAGACCATACACAGCCGGCCCCATCTCCTCTGTGACCCACCTACACACAGCATGATTAAACTGGAGGGGGCGGCTGGTAAGCAGGCATTGGTGAGGCAGGGGCCTGAAGCCTTTCCCTTCCCAGCCTGGGGACCCCATTGATTGTTCCTTTTCCAGAGGACCTAGAAGTCTGGGGATCTCAAGATACACCTTGACCAGTGAAGTCTGTCCTGGACTCGTGAAACCCTTGTTGTCTGAGTGGCCAAATGAGGTAGAACATGTGATGGATAGCCAGACTTTTCAGGGATATGGGAGGCTGTTTGACTTATGGGCATCCAGTGGGTCCAGGATTATCCAGGAGTCACAATGACTGGGGTCTCCTTGAGGTAGAATAACCCAGAGCAGATTAGGGTGGAGCTTCATGATCCCTATCCTTGGCTTTAGTCTGGAGAGCATTGCCTTTGAAACAGTCAGGCTGTGGTTAGCATTATGAGAGATTCTTTCTGTTCCATCCCTCTTATATCATATGTAACAGGATAATGGAAAAAAAAAAACAAACAAACCCTCAGTTGCCATACCAGTGTTGGCCACATCAAAGCAACAGTTAATATACTAGTCATGGTAAATTAACATGGATCCTGATATAAACATTGTTTTATCCATTTTGGTTTTTAAATGAAGCATTTGGCTTGTATATTCTGTTTGAAACATCAAACATAATGCATGATCATATTTGAATATGAATACTACCTATGTTTGAATGATAACTGGGATTTTTATTATGTGTATGGCACCACAGATGTATCATTTTTAATTATGTATATAGCATTTAAGGTGTATAGTGACTGAAATCATTACTGTTGCTTCATGTGGCCTATATAGGATGTACCAATTTAGCAGATGATGTCATTCAGATCACATAAAAAGTCCCCTTAATCTGCCTGTCCAAATTCATGGAAATCACAAGTCTTAAGAAGTATTTAAATATCAATAGCATTGTCCATGAAATGTTGAATCCTTCTTTCCTTCTCCCCTCTCCTTACACCACTTCCTACCCCTTCCACAAGCTTGGCATTGTTATTCACAGTAAAGTTCCACCAGTGACAAGTCCCAGTACGTAGTGGGTCTGAACCCTTCCCTGGACCCATGGCCAGAAATGGGATGTGGTCCAGGGAACAGCCTAGACAAGGGCCAACTGGGACACGTGGCAAGGGTTCTCCTTCCTTTTTGACACCCTTCAGCTGTGCCCTCCCAGGGAAGAGGAGCCTAGGTCATCCTCCTTGCACAAGTCTGTGTCGTGACTGCATCAACATCCCCCTTTCTGCTGGGGTGGACGCTGGTGATTCAAGAAGGATGAGGCTTGCCATGGGTGGCTCCTGGAATCCTCCAGAGTATGTTGACTCCTCTAGAGCCAGATGCAGGGAGCCAGAGAAGTGGTTGGGCCCCTGGAGGAAGAGGAGTGTAACTACCCCTGGGCGACAGCCTCAAGACTGCGATGGCAGGTGCCCTGCCCGCAACTCTCAAGCATGGAGGGCGGATGTTTTCCAGGCCTGCAGCTCTGGACAACAGCCGGGTCAGGCCTGGTAAAGGAAGTATACGTGAGGAGCTCAAATAGGAAGTGAATAGGACACCATGATGTTCAAGGTTAGGTAGGAAGAGCTCTTGATACAGAGCTGGATTTTCCCTTTTAAAACAAGGATGGCCATAGCTGAACCCTTCTCGTGTGTGTGTCCTCCTCTTGTGGCCCTGGATTCCAAAAGTAGCCTCACAACTATAGGAGGCCCGACTCTGCCCAGCCATTTTTACATTTCCTATGTGAAACTCACCAGCGCTTTGACAGCTTCTCTAAAGATCCAGGGGTGCCCAACTGAATGGGAATCTATGGTCGGAGAATGTAATATTTTTTTCTGCAGCTCCCTTTACTCTCTCCCTGCCTAACCCTAAGTAGATAAAATATTGGGCCAAAGGGCCAAATAATCCTGTTTAGGATCTCGCCATCTCATTTCCAGCCGGGCACTTTCCCCTTCTTGTAACTTTCCAGTGTGATTTGGGGAATACTATTGATAACTCTGACACCTGGTGGTCACTTCAAAAACTGCACTCTGGAAGGATCCAACGTCCACTTCGATCACTTTTAGTTATTTTTGTTTTTCCAGTTACAATTTCAATGTAAATAACATGTACTTTATACATTAGTTATTATTATTAATTGAATTATTTATAAGTAAAATTCTTGCAAATGCATTCAACAGAATACACTTGAATAGAAAATTTCTGTGAAGATATACCCAAAACTTCATGTCATAGTCCTTAGGAAGTGAAGCTAGGTGTGAGGGGAGGAGAGACTTATTTTACTTTACACCTTCTAGTTCTCTTTGAAATTAATTTTAAACAAAAAGGATGTGTTACTTTAATTGTGGCTGAAGTACCCCACTTGGGCAGGAGGTCCAGAAGTCCAGGATATTCCCCTCCAGGGCTCCTACCCTCTCCTGGTTTTGTGTCCAAGGACCTGTAGTGCTTTCATGTGTTTTGAGGGCATGGAGTACGGCTGGACTCCGTCTGATCTTTTTTTTTTTTTTAACATCTTTATTGGAGTATAATTGCTTTACAATGTTGTGTTAGTTTCTGCTGTATAACAAAGTGAATCAG
>NC_041217.1:22806774-22860614 GCF_002837175.3 Physeter macrocephalus
TTTCTTTTTATGGCTGAGTAATATTCCATTGTATATATGTGCCACATCTTCTGTATCCATTCATCTGTCGATGGACACTTAGGTTGCTTCCATGTCCTGGCTATTATAAATAGAGCTGCGATGAACATTGTGGTACATAACTCTTTTTGAATTATGGTTTTCTCAGGGTATATGCCCAGTAGTGGGATTGCTGGGTCGTACGGTAGTTCTATTTGTAGTTTTTTAAGGAACCTCCATACTATTCTCCATAGTGGCTGTATCCATTTCTCCCTCTGATCTTGTTCACTGATGGTGGTGGAGGAGCCCAGCAGCTGAGTAGAAACTGGTCCCGGGGAGCCGTGTGGCCGGAGTGCTGAAGCCGGGAAACATTCTGAGCTCCCTCGGTGGTCACAGGAGTGAAGGAAGCAGTGCTCCTGCCAGGTGTGGGCTGCCCACTTCCCAAGGTCATGCTCAGCAGTGGCTGGAGAGCCAACCATTCATTCGAGTTTCCGATGCCTCCCAGGTGCGAGGCGCCAGGAGCCAAGTTTCACAAGGCGTGGTGAGGCCGCTCGGGGTGTGAGGCAGAAGCTCCCCGGGCTCTACCATCAGAGAGCAGGGCTGGGGGAGGATGTGGCCTGGGGCTGGCTGGCAGGAAAGCCCGGTCTGATGAAAGCAGCTACCTTCTGACTAGCTTCTCTATGCCTCTTACTGTGCGATACCAACATTTCCTTCCATTCTTGAACAGACCTCCCACTGCTTTCCCACTACCCCCCCAAAGATAACATACTTTTACGAATGTGTTGCACGTAACCAGTTTCCAAGTATGTGCTCAGGACAGCAAACACTCCTCTCGCTTGACTGTGCCCATTCACCCAGCTTACCAGCCAGTAGCCCAGAAACACTGGGGGGCCGAGTGACCTGAGGGGAAGATGCAAGACATTCAGGGGCAGAGCCCCAGGGGAGTCTCCCAGGGCCAGGTTTGGTCTACAGGGAGGAGAGAGGTCCTGCTGTACTTGTAACGCAGTCCCTGAGGATGGGACCAGGACACAGGAGTGGAACTCTTTTGAAGCGGCTCTCCGGGAAAGAAAATCATAGCACGCCACTCAATTGTTGGTCTTTATATCCAGAGAACATGTTTCAGCTCCAGTGATTAACTCTTTTGGGGAGCACCTCAAGGCGCAAGACAGCATGAGTGCTCTGCCAGGATCGGTTCTGGTGTCCACCATCTTTTTGACTCCCAAAGCCAGGCACTTAACCTCCTGGTGATCCACCTCTCCTTGCTCCAGGTAGCACCCTTCTACCTTCCAGGACAATCAGGGCACCTCTCCTTTCCTCCTTCCTCTACCCTGCTGCTCAGATCAAAGCTCTCTAGCAGACACCATGTAACCTTGAGGATGGAAACCACCTGCTTGGGGAGACAGAAAAAGGCTGAGACCCTGATGACTTACGTGGAGCTGCCAAAACGGTTCGACTACTTACTTCTTGTCCTCAGTGACGTAGGAGAATAATCCCCCACCTATGTGAATGACTGGGCTTTCTATTATCTGCAGCCAAACCTAACGGTAACATATACAGCGACCCTCTGTGATTTCCAGGTGTTTTCTTGTTCTCATCTATACTACGACATAGGGGCAAATAGTTCTTAATAAAGAGTAGAAATAATACAAACTGAATCTCTGGTGGGGCTTTCCTCTGGTTGGACTCTGTGCGCACAGTAAAATAGATCTGGTTGTGCTGTTGTTCTTAGAATTATTGATTTTAAGTCTTTCTCACAGTACGGGTGGGGTAGAGCTGGAGTTTCAAAAGCACACGTTCGTGTTTCTTAGCTTTGGTTTAAGTATGGTGGAGAGCGGTGACGAAGGCTCCTCAGGACGTGGAGGAGAAAAACAGGCTGCTCTCATTGCCTTTGTAAAATGCATGTTTGGGGAATTCCCTGGCGGTCCAGTGGTTAGGACTTGGTGCTTTCACTGCCGTGGCCCGGGTTCAATCCCTGGTCAGGGAACTAAGATCTTGCAAGCATGCTTGGAGCTTGTAAAAAGCTCTGGTACTGAGCTCAGAGAAAGCAGAGGTGAGGCCCTTGGTTACGTTCCCCTGCACACCAGGGAGGTGAGCTTGTTAGTGTCAGATGACCCATATTTTTCTTAATCTTTGAGTCATCTCAAAAAACAACAACAACACAACTTTATCAAGGTATAATTGACATACAATAAACTGCACCTATTTAAACTGGATAATTTGATAAGTTTTGCCATGTGTTTACATCTGTGAACCTGTCACTACAATCAATAGAGTGAACAGACCCATCATCTCTATAGTTTTCTGTGTAATCCATCATACCACCCCTGGCAACCACTGAACTACTTTCTGTCATGACAGATTAGTTTGCATTTTCTAAAGTTTTATGTAAATGGAATCATATAGCATATACTCTTTTTTTTCTGGTTTTCTGTCTTATTTCACTTCATAATCTTTTTTAGATTCATCCATCTTTTTCACGTATCAATTTATCCCTTTTTATTGCTGAATAATATTCAGTTGTATGGATATACCACAATTTGTTTATCCATTCACCTGTTGATAGATGTTTGGATCATTTCTGGTTTTTAGCTATTAAAGCTGCTATGAACATTTGGGTACAGGTCTTTGTATTATTCTTGGATGTATAGAGAGGACTAGAATGGCTAGATCACATGGTAGGAGTATGCTTAACTTTTTTATTTTCCTAATCAAATATTCTTATTACACTTACAACTTACTTTTTTAAAAACTTAGTTAATTTATTTATCTTTGGCTGCATTGGGTCTTTGTTGCTGTGTGCGGGCTTTCTCTAGTTGCGGTGAGCGGGGGCTGCTCTTCGTTGCGGTGCGTGGGCTTCTCATTGTGGTGGCTTCTCTTGTTGTGGAGCATGAGCTCTAGGCACGTGGGCTTCAGTAGTTGCAGCACACGGGCTTCAGTAGTTGCAGCACGCGGGCTCAGTAGTTGTGGTTTGGCGGGCTCTAGAGCACGGGCTCAGTAGTTGTGGCGCAGAGGCTTATTTGCTCCGTGGCATGTGGTAATCTTCCCAGACCAAGGATCAAACCCGTGTCCCCTGCATTGGCAGGTGGATTCTCAACCACTGCGCCACCAGGAAAGTCCCTACAACTTACTTTTGATTCATTGTATATTTTAAACAGAAGATATTTAATACAGATTTATCTGTGATTCACTGTATTTTTAAAAATATTTATTTATTTATTTATTTTTGGCTGCGTTGGGTCTTTTTTGTTGCCCACGGGCTTTCTCTAGTTGCGGCAAGCGGAGGCTAGTCTTCATCGCAGTGTGTGGGCTTCTTATTGAGGTGGCTTCTCTTGTAGCGGAGCATGGGCTCTAGGCACGTGGGCTTCAGTAGTTGTGGCACGCGGGCTCAGTAGTTGTGGCTCATGGGCTCTAGAGCACAGGCTCAGCAGTTGTGATACACGGGCTTAGTTGCTCCATGGCACGTGGGATGTTCCCGGACCAGGGCTCGAACCCGTGTCCCCTGCATTGGCAGGCGGCTCTCAACCACTGTGCCACCAGGGAAGTCCCTGATTCATTGTATATTTTGAAGAGAAGACAATTTTGTGGCCGGTTTGACTTTTACTTTCCTTTTCTTCCAAGGGAAGATAACCATACCAATATTCTATTAAAAAATATCTGCATACAAGGTACACCTGCTTTCCTTTTCCTACACGTGACTTGAGATCACAACTGAAAGGAATTTAATGAATCTTTGGACATTTGTGTTTGTTTCTTCACATGTATGTGCCTTCCAAAATGATCATATGTATAATTTCTTCTCTCAAGTATCATAGTGAGTTTTAAACTTTTAAAACCTATTTATCAAAATTTTAATTAACGTACCACAAAATTTACCGTTATGAAGTGTACAATTCAGTGGTTTTTAGTATATTCACAGAGTTATACAACCATCACCACAATCTAAGTTTAGAGCATTCAACCCAAAAGAAACCCTGTATCCATTAACAGTCATTCCCTGTTTCCTCCTTCCAATCTCCTCTAGTAGCTCTTGGCCACTAATAATCTACTTTCTGTCTCTCTATATTTGTCTGTTCTGGACATTTCATGTAAATGGAATCATACAATATGTGGTCCTTTTAAAAATAATTAATTAATTAATTAATTAAATTTTGGCTGCATTGGGTCTTCGTTGTTGTGTGCGGGCTTTCTATAGTTGCGGCGAGCAGGGGCTAGTCTTCGTTGCGGTGGGCCGGCTTCTCCCTGTGGTGGCTTCTCTTCTTGTGGTGCACAGGCTCTAGGCACACGGGCTTCAGTAGTAGTGGCACATGGGCTCAGTAGTTGTGGCACACGGGCTTAGCTGCTTTGTGGCATGTGGGATCTTCCCAGACCAGAGCTCAAACCTGTGTCCCCTGCATTGGCAGGTGGATTCTTAACCACTGTGCCACCAGGGAAGTCTGATATGTGGTCCTTTGTGATTGGCTCCTTTCACTTAGCATGATGTTTTCAAGGTTCATCCATATTGTAACATGTATCAGTACTTCATTACTTTTTTAAAAAAATTGACTTTATTTTTTAAAGCTGTTTTAGGTTCACAGCAAAATTGAGAGACTTTCCTTAAACTCCCTGCCCACACACACGCACGACCTCCCCTGTTATCAACATCCCATGCCAGAATGGTACACTTCTAACTATCTATGAACCTGCATTCACACACCATTATCACTCAACCATAGTTTACATTAGGGTTCACACTTGGTGTTTTACATTCTCTAGGTTTGGACAAAAATATATAATGACATGTATCCATCATTATAGTATCATTCAGAATAGTTTCACTGCCCTGAAAATCATCTGCGCTATGCTTAACTTTTTATAAAGCTGCCAAACTGTTTTACAAAGTGATTGCACCGTTTTACATTCCTCCCGACAGTGTACAGGAGTTCCAGTTCCTCCATATCCTTTCCAACACTTGGGATGGTCAATCTTTTAAGTTTTAGCCATTCTAATAGCTGTGTAGTGGGATCTCGTTGTGGTTTTAATTCACATTTCCCTAATGCATCTTTTTGATTTTTATTTGCTATCTGTATATTTTCTTTGGAGAAGTATCTGTTCAAATCCTTTGCCCATTAAGAAAAATTGTCGTTTGTTTTCTTGTCAACGTTTGAGAGTTTTTTTGGGGGGGCTGCGCTGCACAGCTTGTGGGACCTCAGTTCCCTGACCAGGGATCAAACCTGGGCCACGGCAGTGAAAGCCCAGAATCCTAACTGCTAGGCCACCAGGGAAGTCCCGAGAGTTTTTTATATAGTGTGAATGTAAGTCCTTTAACAGCTATATGCTCTGCAAAGATTTTCTCTCACCTTTTGGGTTGTCTTCATTCTCTTAAGAGCTGAAGTTTAAAATTTTGATAAAGTTCATTTTATTAAATTTTCTTTTTATGAGTCACACTTTGGTGTCATAGCTAAGTAATCTCTACCTACTCCGATGTCACAGAATTTTCTTCTAGAAGTTTTATAGTTTTAGGTTGTACATTTAAGTCTACGCTCCATCTTGAGCTAATTTTTATATATGGTGCAAGGTATGGATCGAAGTTCGTTTCTTGGCATATGGATATCCAGTTGTTCCAGCACTGTTCTTTCTCCACTGGATTCTCTTGGCACCTTTGTCAAAAACTAGTTGTCCATGTATGTATGGATCTATTTCTGGATTCTCTATTCTGTTCCACTCATCTATTTGCCTTATTTACACCAAACCACACTTTTTGACTCTTATAGCCTTTATATAAATCTTAAAGTCAGGTAGTGTGAGTCCTCCAACTTTACTCTTTTTCAAAGTTGTTTTGGCTCTTCTAAGTTCTTTGCATTTTAATATAAATTGGAAAATCAGCTTGTCAATTTCTACAGAAAATCCCACTGAGATTTTCATTGTGAGTGTATTGAATCTATAGAACAATCTGGGAAGAATTGATGTCTTAATATTGAGTTTTCTGGTCCAAGAACAAAGTCTATTTCTCCCTCTACTTCTTAAAAAAGTTTTTCTTTAATTTCTTTCATTTAATTTAATCAGTGTTGTGTAGTTTTCAATGTACCTGTTCTGAATAATTTTTTTCAGATTTATCCGTACTGGTTCATATTTTTTTGATGCTATTGTAAAGTGATGTCTCATTGTGGTTCTAATGTGCATTTCCTTAGTTGCTGATGTTTAACATCTTTTCATTTGCTTAGTTGCCACCTGTAAATCCCCTTCACTGAAATATTCTTTTTTTTAAATCAAATTTTATTTTATTTATTTATTTTTTGGCCGTGCTGCACAGCTTGTGGGATCTTAGTTCCCTGACCAGAGATTGAACTCAGGCCCTTGGTAGTGAGAGCACAGAGTCCTAACCACTGGACTGGCAAGGAATTCCCTTCACTGAAATTTTCTTAATCCATTTTCTTTTTCTTTTTTTTTTTTTGAGGGTGAGTTTTACTTTACTTATTAAAAAAAAATTTTTTAATTGCAGTACAGTTGATTTACAGTGCTATGCCAATCTCTGCTGTACAGCAAAGTGACTCAGTTATACACATATAGACATTCTTTTTTTAATATTCTTTTCCATTATGGTTTATCACAGGATATTCACCATAGTTCCCTCTGCTATACATTAGGACCTGGTTGTTTATCCATTCTAAATGTAACAGTTTGCATCTGCTAACCCTGAACTCCCAGTCCATCCTTCTCCCCCGGCCCCATTTTCTAATTATATTGTTTGCTTGTCAACTGTTGAGTTTTGAGAGTTCTTTATATCATCTAGGTACCAAGTCCTTTGTTGAATATGTGGTTTGAAAATATTTTCTCCCAGTCTGTAACAGGGTCTTTCACAGAGCAAAAATTTGTGACTTTTAAGAGGTCCAACTTATCAAGTTTGCCTTCTGTGGATCATACTTTTGATATGAAGTCTAAGCATGTCTTACCTAGTCCTAGGTCTTGAAGATTTTCTCCCAAAATTTTCATAGTTGTACTCTTTCCATTTAAATCAATGATCCATTTTGAGTTAATTGAGTTAATTTTTTGTAAAAGGTGTGAGGCTTAGGTTGAAGTTCTTTTTCTTTTTTTCCTTGGCCTATGGACATCCGTTTGATTTTCCCTTCAACACTAGTTTTGGGCTAAGAGTCTGATGTGTCTGGTGTAGCTTTCTTCATATTTCATGTGCTGGGATTCATAGAACTTCTTATATCTGTGGCTTTATAATTTTCATCAAATTTGGAAAAATTTCAGCCATCATTTTTCAAATTTTTTTGTATCCCCATGTCTCCTTTGTGACAGTCCTCTGGGGATTTCCATTACATGTATATTAGGCTGCTTGAAGTTGTTCCACAGCACACTGATTATTTCATTTCTTTAAATTTTTTTTCCCCCCTCCCTGTCTCATTTTGAATAGTTTCTATTGCTATGTTTTCAAATTCACTAATTCTTTCTTCTGCAGTATCTACTTTGCCATTAATTCCATACAACCTATTTTTTTTTTATCTTACATAATGTAGTTTTCATCTCTAGACCCCCCCGACCAGGATTATTTAGAGGTTGATTGGTAGATTGGTATTTTACTTTATTTTACTTTTTCCTGCATATTAAGGTATAATTGAAAAATTAAATTGTAAGATATTTAAAGTGTACATTGAGATGATTTGATATACATATACTTTATGAAAGGATTCCTCCCATCTAGTTAATTAATACATTGATGTCACATATTTATTTATCTTTTTTGCTGTTGCTGTTTTTGGTGAGGACATTTCAGTTCTACTCTCTCAGCAAATTTCAATTTTCAATTATATAATACAGTGTTATCAATTATAGTCATCATGTTATGCATTACATTAGATCCTCAGACCTTATTCATTTTATAGCTGAAAGTTTATACCCTTTTACCAACTTCTCGCTACTTCTCCTACCCCACTATACCTGGTAAACCACCTTTCTACTTTCTGTTTCTATGAGCTTGACTTTTTGTTGTTGTTGTTCCACATACAAGTGATACTATGTAGTATTTGTCTTTCTCTGTATGGCTTATTTCACTTGACATAATGCTGTCAATGTCCATCCATGTTGTCACAAATGAAAGGAATTTCTTCTTTCACATGGCTGAATAATATTCCGTTTTTAAAATATGTATCTTACATCTTTATCCATTCATCTGTTGATTCTGTAGGTTATTTCTATATCTTGGCTATTGTGGATAATACTACAGTGTACATGAGAGTGCAGATATCTCTTTGGTATTCTGTTTTCATTTCCTTTGGATATATACCCAGAAGCGGAATTGCTAGAACATATGGTAGTTATAGTTTTAATTTTTTGAGGAGCCTCCATACTGTTTTCAGTAGTGGCTGCACCAATTTACATTCCCACCAAGAGTGCACGAGGGTTCACTTTTCTCCATGTCTTCATCAACACTTGTTGTGGCTTGTCTTTTTTTTTAATTTTTAAAATTTTATTAAAAAAATTTTTTGGCTGCGTTAGGTCTTTGGTGCTCTGCACGGGTTTTCTCTAGCTGTGGCGAGTGGGGGCTACTCTTCATTGCAGTGTGTAGGCTTCTCATTGTGGTGGCTTCTCTTGTTGTGGAGCATGGGCTCTAGGTGCACGGGCTTCAGTAGTTGCAGCATGGGGGCTCAGTAGTTACGGCACACGGACTTAGTTGCTCCGTGGTATGTGGGATCTTCCTGGACCAGGGCTCGAACCCATGTCCCCTGAATTGGCAGGTGGATTCTTAAGCACTGTGCCACCAGGGGAGCCCATCACTTGTCTTTATGATGAAAATCATTCTAACAGGTGTAAAGTGATATCTCATTGTAGTTTTGATTTGCATTTCCCAGATGATTAGTAATATTGAGCACCTTTTCATGTATCTGCTGGCCTTTTGTATATCTTCTTTGGAAGAATGTCTATTCAGTTCCTCTGCCCATTTTTAAATTGGATATTTTATTGAATTGTGTGAGTTCTTTATATATTTTGGATATTAACCCCTTATCAGGTATAAGATTTGCAATTATGTTCTTCCATTCTGTAGGTTACCTTTTAATTTTGTTGATTGTTCCTTTTCCTGTGCAGAAACTTTTCAGTTTGATGTAGTTCCACTCATTTATTTTTGCTTTTGCTGCTTTTGCTTTTGGTGTCAAATCCAAAAGGTCATTGCCAAGAGTGATGTCAAGGAGCTTACTGCCCATGTTTTCTTCCAGGAGTTTTATGGTTTCAGGTCTTAAATTTAAGTCTTCAATTCATTTTAAGTTGATATTTGTGCATAGTGTAAGACAGTGGTCCAGTTTCATTCTTTTGTGTGTGGCTATCCAGTTTTCTGAACACCGCTTATTAAAGAGACTATTCTTTCTCCATTGTACATTCTTGGCTTCTTTGTCACAAATTAGTTGCCAAAATATGCATGGTTTTATTTCTGGGCTCTCTATTCTGTTCTGTTGATCTATGTGTGTCTAGAAGTTTGCTAAGGATCTTTAAAAAATATCTTTCATGTGTCTACTTAAATTTGAACATATGTACTACAACTATAATGACTATTTTTGTGTCCTTGTTTGGACACAAAACATCTGGTTCAGTTCTGGCTCAGTTTATCTTGACTGATCATTCTTCTCTTTAAGGGTAAGGTTTTCCTATTTCTTTGTATGTCTGGTAATCTTTGGATGCCAGAAATTGTTAATTTTACAATTTTGAATGCTGGGTATTTTTATATTCCTATTAATATTGAAAAAAAATTTTTAAAGAATTATCAGAACTGTTATTTTTGCCTAGTTTTATTAAAAATATGTCATATAGCTTTTTTCCTTTAAGGAGAGAAAAAGCAACAAGTTTCATAAAATCAAATAAGCAGTGGTAATGTGTCTTAACTTGAAAAAGTTTAGAAATCACCGGTGTACAAGTTAGAATTGAATTAAAGAACAACTGTAACAGTCACAATTGGCCATTTCATGCCAGTGGCAGCAAATAACAAGATCAACTAGGGCAAAATAAACAACCGTGTGGAAGCCCTGATAAGTGCTTAAACAGACTGATGGACTGAGAAATCAGTATAGATATATTTTTGATATATATACATATATTAATATATTTTATTAATATTTTTGAACTTTGTTCTTAGATGCCATTAAGTTCATTGGAAACAGTCCTCTGTTACAAACCTGCCCTTTTTTCATGAACTCCTTGTGTAGCCACTCTCAGCTCCTCCCTATTGGGCCACTCTGGTGTATCTTCCAAGATACTGGCTATTCTTGGTCATTTGAAGTCCCTCATTTCTTGTAAGAACACTCTCAGGTTTTAACAGGAGGATCTTTCACTTTCTTCCCTAAGTTTTCTCCTCTGGAAATCCTACAACTATTGGTGAACTGGGGGAAAGAAGCTCCTTCATAAGTCATTTATTTTATTAGAATTTCTTCCTTGTTTTCAGGTGTCACTCTTCTTCCATCTTAGGCAGATTGCCATTCTTTTTCTTCCTCTCCTTTTTCTCTCTTTTTTCCCCTTTTCTTTCTTTTAAAACTTTAATTATGGAAAATTTTAAGCCTTCAAAAAGATAGAGAGACTGGTGTAATAGGTATTCCCACATACCAATCAATAATTATTAACTTGTGAAACTGTATTTTTCTTTTTTAAAAAAGTGTTTTCTTTTTAAAATTGAGGTATAGTTGCCTTAGAAACTGTATTTTTCTAATGCTTCTGATTTACAAACGTTAGAAACTTATTTTCAAGTTACATTAGAAATCATGTGGTAGGGAATACACAACCCATTTTGTCTTGAGGGTTGTGTGTGTAGGACTCTTGGCTTTTATCCAGGTTAGGATGCATACAACATGAAGACTAAGAGTCTCCAGTGATTCCCCAAGCATCTCAAATACTCTGTCACTTTGTGTTTTATACATAGTCCTTAATTGCAGCCTGTAGCCTTTGCTCTGTGCTTTGTTTATAGTCTCTGGTTGATTTAGGGCACATCTCATATTTAATCTATGTTCACGCTCCTTGAATACAGTTCCTAAGATTTCTTCCCCTAAGTGTGTGTGTGTGTATATATATATATATATATATACACACAGACACATACCTAGAGTGTTCTTTATATAACAATTATGCTTAATGAATAAAAGCAAGTTAGCATAATGTAGTGACAGGTCTCTGGTAGAATCCTGGCACTGCTCTTTACTAGTTGGTGTGACTTTTCCAATTGCTAAACCTCTCGGAGATTCAGTATCATCATCTGTAAACTGAATAACACCCACCTTCAGGATGATTGTTAGGATTAGAAATAATACAACTAGAGTGTTTATCACAGTGCCTGATGCATAGTAGTAACTCAATAAATGACAGCTATTAGGATTATGACAGATGTAGCAGTGCTGTGGAACGGATAGCAAAGAGTATTATCCCTAATTGACTGACTAAACAGGCACCAGAGAGACTAAAATACTGACTAAAGTCACAGACAGATCCATAACCAAAGTCATAAATGCCACTTCCTGGACTCAGAGGCTCCTGCAAACATACCAAAATCTAATTTCTCCTTATATCTTTATGGGTGAATTCTATTTTATAACAGAAACAAGACATTTCCAGCAGCTCATTTCAAGGGGATTTACTAAATTTATGGTTCCAGGCATCTAGGTTTGGGCTTTGTGCCCCAAACCATGTCCTTACATCCACAGTAATATTTGAAATGAGCATATCAGACCAGCACATCTCTGTGGTGGTGTTTTGCTGAGTTTATTTGTGGACAGACTGGTTCTCAGAATCACAGACTGTTAGTGGATTGTTTTTAAACAGACAGAGCAAAGTGCTTCAAGCTTTCACACAGAGAAAGGAATGTTGAGTCCTACTTTCTCTGTCTCTATGTCTCTCTCTGTGTTTCTGTCTCTCTGACTCTCTCTTTGTCCTCTTTCTCTATCTCTCTGTCTTTCTCTCTCTGTCTCTCTCTGTCTCTCTCTCTCTGTCTCTCTCTCTCTCTCTCACCTGTGTTTCTGTCTCTCTGACTCTCTCTTTGTCCTCTTTCTCTATCTCTCTGTCTTTCTCTCTCTGTCTCTCTCTGTCTCTCTCTCTCTGTCTCTCTCTCTCTCTCTCACACACACACACACACACACACACACACACACACACACACACACACATAATTCTTTTGATCTTATACTCTCCAGTTTCTGGAGACATATGCACACCTCTGTGTACTCTTCCCAAAGTGGAGAAATGTCTTTCTCAGCTGTTTCCCACTATATTTTGCTGAAGTATAAAAATATGTCCTTATAATCATCTGTAAGTGCCTAGAGGACATAAGTTCTGCCAAAAAGCTAAAGGCAAATGTAAAAAATTAGTGAAAATTATATAGAAGAGTCTCCCTTTTTTGTCCTAATTGAACAAAGTTGGGGAGAGAAGGACTGTTTAGGGACTTCCCTGGTGGTCCAGTGGTTAAGAATCCATCTTGCAATGCGGAGGATGCAGGTTTGATCCCTGGTCGGCGAACAAAGATTGCACATGCCTCAGGGCAACTAAGCCCGCACGCTGCAACTACTGAGTCCACGTGCTCTGGAGCCCGTGTGCCACAACTACAGAGCCTGCACACCACAACTAGTGAGAAACCTTCAAGCCACAACTAGAGAGAAGCCTGTACACAGCAACGAAGAGCCTGCACGCTGCAATGAAAGATCCCGTGTGCCTCAACTAAGACCTGACGCATCCAAAAAATTAAAAAAAAACAAAGAAAAGGACTGTTTAAAGAGGCTCTGAAATGACATACCTGTAACCATGGCCTCTGATGTGAGATCCCCTCTCACTCTGGATTTACAATGTTACAGTCTCCTTTTAGCAGGGATCACTATAAGCAAGTTAACTAAAATCATGATGAATTGAAAAAGGAAAGAAAGAATGAAAAACAGGAGCCATTGGAAACCTTTTCCTTCCTTAGAAACAGTGGGGCTTCTCCTTTTACCTTTTTCAAAATCTTCCTTCATTAAGCACAGTGGCTGTAACTAAAGCATCTTTGTGTCTCTAGCACCTTTTGTCATGCTTAACACACAGTAGGCACTCAATAAATAATTATTTTTGATGCTGAATGTATAAATATGTATTAGTTGAGAATTTACTATGTAGCCTGATTTTGTTAGGTGCTATGTGGACTACTAAGGAGGTATAACTCAGAATTCCTTGCTTTCATTAAGCTTGCAGTCTAGATGGGGACATAGCAATTATGAGAAATGTTTGGCTATTATTTCCTCAAATATTTTGTCTACTTCATTTTATTCCTCTTCTCCTTCTGAGACTCCAGTTGTACATGTTAAATCTTTTGATAATGTCCCACAGGTTCCTGAAACTCTGTTAATTATTTCAATCATTTCTTCTGTGCTTCAGATTGGATAATTAATGTATTAATCTTTCTTCAAATTCACTAACTCTTTCTTCTACTATCATCATTCTTCTGTTAAGCCTATCCAGTAATTTTTAACATTTCAGATATATATTTTTAAATTCTAGAATTTCTATTTAGTTCTTTTTTAGTTTCTAGTTACTTGTTGATACTTTTCATTCAATACAAGCATATTTTCCCCTATGTCCTTGAGCTTATTTATAATAATTGTTTTTTAACCATTGTCTGCTAACTTCAATATGTGAATCATTTCAGGATTGACCTTCATTGATTTTATTTTTTCTTGAGAATAGGTAATGTCTTCCTGTTTCTTTGACTGTCATATAATTTTGAACTGTGTCCTGGATGTTGTGAATGATATGTTATAGAGATTCTCAGTTCTGCTGTGTTCCCCTGAAGAGTATTTTTTATTTTTTTTTAATAGTAGGCAGTTAACTTGGCTGAATTCAAACTAAACTTTATCTTCCTTGCAGTGAATGGTGGCTCAAATTTCTGCTCAGTTCCTTCAGTCTTAGCTAGACTACTTGAAGTCTGCCTCACACATGTATGGTTCCAACAACAGCCAGAGATCGGGCTAGAATTTATACACATGATTTGGGGCTCCTCCTTTCTGACTCTCTACTTTTTAGGATTTCTCCCTTTGTTTTCCAGCAGCTGTGTTTCCCTCAAACTCTGTCTTCTGGTTTTTCAAGCCAGTAAGATTTTGGGTTTTTCTTTCTGACTTTTAGCTGCACTGTGTAGTGCAATTTGAGGACTTCCCTCAGGATAAAAGTCATAAAAAATGGGAAACTCACCAGTGCTTTTCTCTTCATCCAGATGTTGACTCCCTTTCAGTATCTACCTGTTTTTGGTTGCTTTTCAGTGTCTTCAGAGTTGTTTCTAGATTTATCTCAGAGTTTATATTTGTTATTTGCAAGAAGGTTGGTCTCACAGGAGCCACATGGCCATGACTGGGAACAGTACCTAGGTAGGTATGTAGGACCAAAAAAACATAGGGACAAATAAGCAAGTGACTGTCAAATAAAGACTCAGAGACAAAAGCATTTAGAAAAGAGAAGAACTTTACTTATGAAGAGGTTTGCAAGGGAGTCCAGGCTTCAGAAAAACAGGCTTATCAAGTAAAAAAATGCAGCAGGAATTTAAAGGGAAAAAAATCACCGAATTACTGAGTTTACTGTCATTCTGTTTATGGTGGAAAAACAGTAGTTTTCTTGCATGACTTTAACATTTACAAAGGTAGAGATATATCTTCAGACATTGATATTACAAAAATTAGGGATAGAGATATTTTTATTAGGGAGGCATTAACCTACAGGAAAGAATCAAGATTTCATATTTTGAGGACTAGAATTATACACAGTGATCCCATTTTTTGTGTATGTTTTGTGTGTGTGTTTGTGTGTGTGTGTGTGTGTTTTGTCACTGGGATTCTTTATGGTCAACTCCCACTCTCACATGCAGATTTGACCTCATAAATTGTTTAGAGATTATCTGATTCAGTATTATTCATTCGATTTGTTTTATTTAACTGGTTTTATTTATATAGCATATAAGAGATGTTAATATACAAAGACATCCTTGTTATATATTAATAAAACCAGAGCAGTTCTGGCTTAAGAATTAACCTGTAAATCCTCCTACAGTTGTAATTTACTTTTATGTATCAGAATTATTTTATTGCCTTTATCTACTCATTTACTGAGCTAAGAAACAAGGACCTACCAATTTGCTTCTATGAAGTTTACCTATAGTAGCCTGTAACGGTCCCTCTCTGTCTGAGACACTCAAGTTTGTCAAATTCCTGACCTGCTAGAAAACTCTTTATTACCTGTAAAGCTGATATTCCTTTTTTTAAAATTTATTAATTTATTTTTGGCTGCGTTGGGTCTTCGTTGCTGCACGCGGGCTTTCTCTAGTTGTGGCGAGTGAGGGCTACTCTTCGTTGCAGTGCGTGGGCTTCTCATTGCGGTGGCTTCTCTTGTAGCGGAGCGCGGGCTCTATGTGCGTGGGCTTCAGTAGCTGTGGCACGTGGGCTCAGTAGTTGTGGCTTACAGGCTCTAGAGTGCAGGCTTAGTAGTTGTGGCACATGGGCTTAGTTGCTCCGCAGCATGTGGGATCTTCCCGGACCTGGGCTCCAACCCGTGTCCCCTGCATTGGCAGGCGGATTCTCAACCACTGCGCCACCAGGGAAGTCCCAAAGCTGATATTCTTTAAGCCATAGAATAAGTTCCAGGACAGTTTCCTGGGACTGGTATACTGGAACTGGCTCCTACTGATTTATGAGAACTCGTTAAATTTATAGGAATTTTGTAAGCTGCTTGTTAAACATGGCCATTATTGGAAATTAAACTTTATAACTGACAATTAAATAAATTATATTTAAATCAGTGATAATAAATACTCAAAACTTATCACCTCCTAATTATGTATGACCTTTTTTAAAACTTTTTTAAAATCGAAGTAGAGTTGATTTACAATGTTGTATTAGTTTCTGGTGTACAGCTGATTCAGTTATACATATATATATTCTTTTTCATATTCTCTTCCATTATAGTTTATAAGATACTGAATATAGTTCCCTGTGCTGTACAGTAGGAACTTCTTTTTTTTGCGGTACGCGGGCCTCTCACTGTTGTGGCCTCTCCCATTGCGGAAAACAGGCTCCAGACGCGCAAGCTCAGCGGCCATGGCTCGCGGGCCCAGCCGCTCCGCGGCGTGTGGGATCCTCCCAGACCGCGGCACGAACCCGCGTCCCCTGCATCGGCAGGCGGACTCTCAACCACTGCGCCACCAGGGAAGCCCGGAACTTCTTCTTTATCTATTTTGTATCTAGTAGTTTGTATCTGCTGATCCCAAACTCCTAATTTATCCCCATTCCCCACCTTTCAACTTTGGTAACCAAAAGTTTGTTTTCTATGTCTGGGAGTCTGTTTCTATTTTGTAAATAAGTTCATTTGTATCATATTTTAGATTCCACATATAAGTGATATCATATGATATTTGTCTTTCTCTGTCTGACTTACTTCACTTAGTATAATAATCTCTGGATCCGTCCATATTGCTGCAATGACATTATTTCATTCTTTTTTATGATGGAGTAGTATTATTCATATACTATCTATCTATCTATATACACACACAGATCTATATCTATATCTATATCTATATCTATATCTATATGCCACAAGTTCTTTATCCACTCATCTGTTAATGGATGCTTAGGTTGCTTCCATTCTTGGCTGTTGTAAATAGTGCTGCTATGAACATTGGGTGCATGTATCTTTTTGAATTAGTTTTTGTCTTCTAGATATATGCCTAGGAGTGGGATTGCTGGATCATATGGTAACTCTATTTTTAGTTTTTTAAGGAACCTCCATACCATTCTTCATAGTGACTGCACCAATTTACATTCCCACCAACAGTTTAGGAGGGTTCCCTTTTTTCCACACACTTTCCAGCATTTATTATTTATAGACTTTTTAATGATGGCCATTATGACTGATGTGAGGTGATACCTCACTGTAGTTTTGATTTGCATTTCTCTAATAATTAGTGATGTTGAGCATTTTTTCTTTCTTTTTTAAAATATTTATTTATTTTTTATTTTTGGCTGTGTTGGGTCTTAGTTGCGGCACATGGGATCTTCGTTGCAGCGCACAGGCTTCTCTCTGGTTGTGGCGTGCAGGCTTCTCTCTAGTTGTGGCATGCGGGCTCCAGAGTGCATGGGCTCTGCAGTTGTGGCATGCGGGCTCTCTAGTGTGGTTCGTGTGCCCAGTAGTTGTGGCGCAAGGGTTTAGTTGCCTCGCGGGCAAGTGGAATCTTAGTTCCCCTACTGGGACCGAACCTGTGTCCATTGGAAGGCGGATTCTTAACCACTGGACCACCGGGGAAGTCCTGAGCATCTTTTCTGTATGACCTTTTTATTTATTTTTTATTTATTTATTTTTTGTTTGTTTTTTGTTTATTTTTTTTTTTGTGGTACGCGGGCCTCTCACTGTTGTGGCCTCTCCCGTTGCAGAGCACAGCCTCTGGAAACACAGGCTCAGCGGCCATGGCTCACTGGCCCAGCCACTCCGTGGCATGTGGGATCCTCCCGGACCGGGGCATGAACCCGTGTCCCCTGCATCGGCAGGCGGACTCACAACCACTGTGCCACCAGGGAAGCCCTTTCTGGTGTATTTTTCATTTCAGTTATTTTATTGTTCATCTCTGTTTGTTTGTTGTTTAATTCTTCTAGGTGTTTGTTCTTTCATTCTGCTACGTCTTTGTTCAACATTTCTTGCATCTTCTCAGTCTTTGCCTCCATTCTTTTTCAAAGGTCCTGGATCATCTTCACTATCATTATTCTGAATTCTTTTTCTGGAAGGTTTCCTGTCTCCACTTCATTTAGTTGTTTGTCTGGGGTTTTATCTTGTTCCTTCATCCGGTACTTAGCCCTCTGCCTTTTCATCTTGTCTATCTTTCTGTGAGTGTGGTTTTTGTTCCACAGGCTGCATAATTGTAGTTCTTCTTGCTTCTGCTGTCTGTCCTCTGGTGGATGAGGCTATCTAAGAGGCTTGTGGAAGTTTCCTGATGGGAGGGACTGTTGGTGGGTAGAGCTGGATGTTGCTCTGGTGGGCAGAGCTCAGTAAAACTTTAATCTACTTGTCTGCTGATGGTTGGGACTGGGTTCCCTCCCTGTTGGTTGTTTGGCCTGAGGTGACCCAACACTGGAGCCTACCCAGCTCTTTGGTGGGGCTAATGGCAGAATCTGGGAGGGCTCATGCCAAGGAATACTTCCCAGAGCTTCTGCTGCCAGTGTCCTTGTCCTCATGGTGGGCCACAGCCACCCACTGCCTCTGCAGGAGACCCTCCAACACTAGCAGGTAGATCTGGTTCAGCCTCCTATGGGGTCACTGCTCCTTCCCCTGGGTTCCGATGCACACACTACTTTGTGTGTGCCCTCCAAGAGTGGAGTCTCTGTTCCCCCCAGTCCTGTAGAAGTCCTGAAATCAAGTCCTGCTAGCCTTCAAAGTCTGATTCTCTAGGAATTCCTCCTCCCGTTGCCGGACCCCCAGGCCTGGAAGCCTGACGTGGGGCTCAGAACCTTCACTCTAGTGGGTGGACTTCTGTGGTATAAGTGTTCTCCAGTTTGTGAGTCACCCAACCAGCAGTTATAGGATTTGATTTTATTGTGATTGCGCCCCTCCTACCATCCCATTGTGGCTTCTCCTTTGTCTTTGGATGTGGGGTATCTTTTCTGGTGAGTTCCAGTGTCTTCCTGTTGATGATTGTTCAGCAGTTAGTTGTGATTCTGGTGCTCTCGCAAGAGGGAGTGAGCACATGTCCTTCTACTCCGCCATCTTGAACCAATCTCTCTGTATGACCTTTTTAAAAAAATGTATGCTCTTGTGACTTCCCTGGTGATGCAGTGGTTAAGAATCCGCCTGCCAATGCAGGGGACACAGGTTTGAGCCCTGGTCCGGGAAGATCCCACATGCTGCGGAGCAACTAAGCCCGTGCGCCACAACTACTGAGCTTGTGCTCTAGAGCCCACGAGCCACAGCTACTGAGCCTGCGTGTCAAAACTACTGAGCCCGTGCGCCACAACTACTGAAGCCCGTGCACCTAGAGCCCTTGCTCCACAAGAGAAGCCACCGCAATGAGAAGCCTGCACACCGCAACGAAGAGCAGCCCCCAGTCCCACAACTTGAGACAGCCCGTGCGCAGCAACGAAAACCCAATGCAGCCAAAAATAAAAAAATAAATTTATTATAAAGAAAAGTATGCTCTTGAGGTTTTTTATATATCTATTGTATCTTTGTGGTGGAAATACTATAATGTTTTGTTATTGCATGTCTCTTCCCAATTCTATGTTCAGTGATGTCATGTTAAAATTGGCCATGATGGGACTATTTACAACACAGACATTGGCAAATGCTACCAAGAAGTACTTCTTTTTATTTTAGAGAGCCAGTTGTTAAATGTTTACCAACGTATTACTGTTTACACACATTTCCCTTCAACTTGTGAAGCACAGTCCTTGGTCCTAGTAGCAGCTTGTCATATCTTTAAAATGAAATGAGGTTGTGTCTTATTGTTGCAAATTTGATTTATCCAGTTCAATCTTACAGGAAGGAGAATGGATTTTTACTGAGCCTGAGTAAATAACTTCATTATCACAAAAAGTAAAGGAATTTAGAAAAAGCATTTTGAATACTATTTAATCACTTTTACTATTGTTTTGGGTAGTTTGTACATAAAGTCTATTAATGTATTCTACAGAATCACTATTTTAGAGTTTTTCTAAGTTTTTTTTTAAGTTGAAAATATATACTAAGAATTTTCATAAGAAGTTTTTTTCCTCTGAATTCTAAGGAGGGATGTTGGAATAACTTACCACTTAAAGAATGTTTCATTCCAATTTATGAAAGTATGTCCTCTTAAGCTGATAGAGATAAAGGCGAAAGAAAAGGAGTTTTCCTCATATACCTACTAAAAATAGAACATCAACCACAATTAAATCAGTTTCGTTAATCCCAGGAAATTCATTTTTATTTTGCCGATCTCAGACTAAGCTGTCAGGGAGCTTTCATGGAGTCACGTGCTTCTGAGCTTGGAGGGCTTCTGTCCTTGATACAGACTGGACAGGTGTCTGTGGATGTCAGCTTCGACTGGGAAGCCTGCACTTATGAGTCTGTTCACTGTACTATCAATAGTTAGGAGTACCTGTTACAGTTTTTATTGTATCTCTTTTTGAGATTACTTCCAAAAGTTTCAATTTTTCTTCTGAGTTTATAGCAGAGGCCTTTAGGCAAGTATGAGGGAAAGGCAGACTGCCATCTGTTTATGACAAGATTGAATGACTTCAACTATTTTATTATAATATCCAACAATATCAGAATGGAGGAGAGTGAGCCATCTAATCATTTTACAAAGATTTAGTCAATAAGTTCCCTGGATAGGGAGGGCATTAACCCCAGGGCCTTTAATTCAACCCATAAAATGTGTTTTATTTGTCATCAGTTGACAAGGGCATTTTAAGCCTACTAATAAAATCTTTCTTCTATTTATTTATTTATTTTTAAAGGAATCAATTTGTTGAAAGTTATTTGGTTAGTCTATGTATATCAACTTGATATGGTGGTAATAAAGAGGTGGGTAGGTGACTGATCTGTGTAATAGACATGCGGAAATTTTATAGTTGCAGAGCATAAAGGAAGTTTACAAGCCATTTTTGGCTTTTAAAATTGTCCTTAGCAAATTTTGATTGACTTTAGGGTTGTTCTAATTGTTAAATTTAAAATGTGTTTAAATTAATGGTTTTAAAACCTTTTGAAATACAGATTTGCCTGAACTTAAGTGAAGTTCATCATGGAAAGATCCAGACTGATAGCACAGTTGAATAACTGTTCAACTCTATAAATAAGATTTAGCACATAATTCTTTTACTTTACATTTCCAGTTTTAAAAACATCATTCCAGAAAGTTTGGAAAGTAGAATGAGACATAAATAACCCATATCCCATCTCTCTAATGTAGCTATTATCATTTTTGGTAAATTTTATTCCAAAATTTGTCATATGTACATCTGTTTTGTAAAAAATTTAATCATTGTATACACACAATTTTGATTATGGTGTTTTCTTCCTAACACTGAGTCATAAGCATTTTTCATGTTGCCACAAAGTCTTGGTAGCCATAGTTCTGATATTTGCTTAATGTGCAATTCCTTTAAATAGGAAGCTCCCTTAGTGCCTTTCAAATATGGTACTGCTCACAAGACATGAAATGCACACAGGTTTCCAGGAACATAGCTATTGTGTTAAGTGAGATAGAACTACAGAGAGGTTGAAAAGAAGCAGAGTTATCCCCTTTGTTAGAAGGGAGTGGTAATGTGTAAACATGGGCTGGTAAACAAGTTTTTTTTTTTTTTTTCCCCCAGGAAAGCAATCAACTCCTTATTAAGTTTCTCAACCAGGTGTCCGGATGGGTTGCAAGGTGCATCACAAGTGATTTGTTAACGTTATAATCAAAATATTGTAATTCGTGAATGATTTGCTTTCATCATGTATTAGAGATAATTCAGGTCACTCTCACACCCGGCCCTCCCGAGTGCTTTTGGGAGCCCAGTAACAAGGGTAGGACTAAAGCTGTATGTAGGGGTTGGAGGCCAAGAGAGTGAGGAAGGACAGAATGCAATTCCTTTCTCCTCTGGCACCCCTGGTTATGGAAACTCATATACTTCCTCTCCAATCTGCGAAGGACAGGCTAGAGCTCCTTCATTAACTCTGCTTTGTGTTTATCACTGCCCTAGAACCAAAATGCCATGTAAATTAGCTGCTGTACTGCAGCATTTTAACAGACAATAAACTTGAACATATTGATCTGATGAGAAAGGACAATGTAAAATCAGGTATGGTTCTTCAGATGAACTGCAAAACCAGTTATAGTGTCTTTCAGGCTTTTAGTCTTAAAAGTCACCAGGGTCGATTTTTAAATGTCTTATTGTAGATGTTGGGTCAAAAGCTGTGGTCATATAATCTCTATTTTATCAGCAGTGTTGGTATTTCACATCCTTTATTGATAAAATTGACTAAAAGGACTTGAAAAATTAGATCTCATATCATTTTCATACAGAATTTCAAAAATCTCCAAGCCCGTTGAAATGCTGTGTCGTCCAAGTGATTAGAATGAACGAATTCCGCTCACATCTCCTTAGCAGGCCAAGTCCTGCCCCTTTATCCCTGTGTCCTTCCAATGCTCTCAGACCACTAGGCTGAGAGAATATATGTCTGACAGTAGCCAGTGTCCAGTGTCACATACTCAGGTCCTCCTTCAACCTACATTTTGAAAGCAGAAAGGGGAGGGTGATAAAGTAGATCAAAGCAGTCACTCTTTGATCAACGCACTGCCTGACAACCCCTGTTCTTGAATCTGCATTCCTGCTGAACCTTTGCTTGTAGCTGAAGCAATGTGGTCAGCAGCTTGATAGTACTAAATACAGTTTCTATAGCTTAACTCCTGTGGTTCTTTTGAGGTTCTTTTTGCAGTCACTTTATCTGAGAGAGCTCTGAGGGATTCTGTCCTAATCATCACAAGAAAATACCCCCTTTTTTTTTTTTTTGGTAACTATGTATGGTGACGAAGGTTAACTAGACTTATTGTGTTGATCATTTCACAATATATACAAATATTGAATCATTGTATTGTAAACCTGAAGCTAACATAATTTTATATGCCAACTATACCTCAGTAAATATCAGTAAATAGATAGATAGATAGGTAATACCTACCACCCCCAGTTGAATTCATTTGTTTATCAAATATCTATTGCCCTGCTAGGTGTCAGGCTTTGTGCCAGGTGCTGGGGTACGAAGGTGAGGCAAATCGACAGGGTCTCTGCTCTAGTGGAGTTTTAGTTCAGCTGGCCATAGATGTTAGTGAAGTAATCACACTCTGCATGTACTATTACAAAGAAGCTGTGCCTAGAGCAGCCGTGAGAGGCTAGAAGGGGCACTGCTGCTCCAAGGGATCCTCCCTGCGGCAGTGACACTGAGCTGCGCTCCCAGGAGGAACGGGCATTCTGGTTGAAGAGCTGTTGGGCACTGGTGAGAAGCGGGGCTCAGGGAAATGACAAGGTGAGCAGCATCCCCCGTGGAGGTGCAGCACGTGCCGATTCTCCGGTGCAAGAGGAGCAGGGCGAGTCGAAGGAGATGAAAGAAGGCCAGCGAGTTTGGAGGACAAAGGTGGAGAGGAAGGGGGTAGGAGGAGGGAGAAGACTTTGGGGAGAAGAATGGAGAATTTGAGTTCGTATTTTGTCAAGTTGAAGACGTTTATGAGATATCCATGGGTAGAGAGATACCAGCTAAGCAGTAGGACGTGCTCTTTTTAGGTGGAGTGGACACCATCTGGGAAGTGAAAAATTACTGGAGAGCTCATGTAATTCCAGAGAGTCAGCCCTTGGCTTTCTGGCTGCAGGAGTTTGTTCATCTCTGAGCTTCTGCACCGACAAAATGGTTACCAGGCAACGCCTTTCCCTTCTTCTGGGTACCTCAGAACTTCTGCTTCTTCGAGGCTTCTGCTATTGCCTCCTCTCTTGTGTCTTCTGGCGTCTGCCCACTACCATCTAGCTGAGGAGGAGGGGCTGATTGGCCCATTTGGCCACGGGTGGGCCTGGGGAAGGACTTTCACACCTGCCCATCAGGTGCCGCTGGCACATGGGATGAGATAGCGGTGGTGGTCGCACAACAGTGAATCTACAAAAACCATCGAATGGTATCCTTTAAAATGGTGACTTTTATGTTGTGTGAGTTATATCTTGACTTGTAATAAATCTAGGAATTCATCAATTATACTGCGATGTATTATGATACTTTGAGTCAGAAAACCTGGGTCAGATTTCCTTGTGGAGTCATCCTCACCCTCCACCTCTAGAATCAGGAGAAGCTATATTTCCTAGGTGGCTGTGAAGATTAGACAGGACAACCCGTGGGATAGACTTGGCTGTAAGAAGACCTGGGAGCTTTCTTTATCGTTATGGTTATGGCATGGTTTGGAACCCTATTATTTATTTGTTTATTTATTTAATTGAGGTATAGTTGATTTACAATGTGTTAATTTCTGCTGTACAGGAAAGTGATTCAGTTATGCATATACATACATTCTTTTTAATACTCTTTTCCATCATGGTTTATCACAGGATATTGAATATAGTTCCCTGTGCTATACAGTAGGACCTTGTTGTTTACCCATTTTATTTTATTTATTTTTATAACTTTATTTTATTTATTTATGTTTGGCTGAGTTGGGTCTTCGTTGCTGCACGCGGGCTTTCTCTAGTTGCGTTGAGCGGGGGCTGCTCTTCATTGCAGTGCACGGCTTGTCATTGAGGTGGCTTCTCTTGTTGCAGAGCGCGGGCTCTAGGCGCATGGGCTTCAGTAGTTGCGGCACGCGAGCTTTCTAGTTGCGGCTAGCGGAGGCTACTCTTCGTTGTGGTGCACAGGATTCTCATTGTGGTGGCTTCTCTTGTGGAGCACGGGCTCTAGGCACATGGGCTTCAGTAGTTGTGGTGCACGGGCTTAGTTGCTCCGTGGCATGTGGGATCTTCCCGGACCAGGGCTTGAACCCGTGTCCCCTGCATTGGCAGGCAGATTCTTATCCACTGTGCCACCAGGGAAGCCCTCCATTTCATATATAATAGTTTGCACCTGCTAATCCCAAGCTCCAAATCCATCCCTCCCCCACCTGACCTCCCCCTTGGCAACCACAAGTCTGTTCTGTATATCTGTGAGTCTGTTTCTGTTTTGTAGATAAGTTCATTTGTGTCATATTTTAGATTACACGTATAAGTGATGTTATATACTATTGTCTTTCTCTTTCTGACTTACTTCACTTATATGATAATCCCTAGGTCCATCCATGTTGCCACACATGGCATTATTTTGTTCTTTTTTATGGCTGAGTAGTATTCCATTGTATATATATATACCACATCTTCTTTATCCATTCATCTGTCAATGGACATTTAGGTTGTTTCCATGTCTTGGCTACTGTGAGTAGTGCTGCTATGAATCTTTTTAGTGCTGCCTGTATCTTTTTGAAATATAGTTTTATCCAGATATATGCCCAGGAGTGGGATTACTGGATCATATGGTAATTTTATGTTTAGTTTTTTGAGGTACCTCCATACTGTTCTCCATTCCCACCAACAGTGTAGGAGTGGAACCCCCCTCATTTTATTCGTGCATTTATTAAGCAACTTCTGCATGGATTGCTCTTTGCTGGGGCTCTTTGAGAGGACCTTGGAATTAGGAGAAATCCCCAAGCTAGAGTCATGGCAAAGGGGTGAGTGATTTCCCAGCTGCTGACCTGGCAGCCAAGGCTGGTCCTGGGCAACACTGAGAAGTAATTGACATCTGTGCCACTTTCCTGGCCCGGTAGCCTTTTGGGTTATCATTTCTGCGTCTCTTCCATCTGCTTTTCTCAAGTGATCAGTGTTTTCCAAAGTGAGTTCATCACATTAATCATATTAGGGTGTGAGTGGCCTGTTTAAGCCGTCTTTGTATCCTAAAGGAAGACCAAAAAAACTCAGAGGGAGGAATCATCAGGCCCTGTGAAAAGGGAGGCTGGGGTGAAGTGGGAAGTTACTTTGAAGCAGTGGTGCCTTCCTGGGCCTCCCTGCGATCACCCTGATTCAGGGCCCATCTGGTCTCCTTATCCCAAGGCCAGCCTTGCTTGCCTGTGCTGACTGCTATACCATCTGGAAGAGAAAATCAGGAAAACAGCTTCAGTTTCTTGCTCTCCTAGGTTTAGGCTAACGTGGAGGCCACAGCAGCCTCAGCAGAAGCAGCGTCGATAGTGGTCGTTGGTGGTGGCAGGGGTGTCATCAGTCACACGAATGAATCATGGCTGGGCCTGGCTCTCTTCTCTGACTCAGCTTGAAACTTCTTTCTGTTAACAGGAAGCCAGTAACCAGTGAAGTCAAAAGCTTGTATGAAACCCTCTGGATTGGAAACCACTGGGTGTTTTTTAAGCTTCTATTTCTAAAACAAGAAGGGAAACCATCAGATAGAAGCTTCCCTGTCTCCTTTGATGCAGAGGGACTAGGTTGGTTGAGGGTTGATTGTGAGCCAAGGCTCTTGTTTCTTATGAAACGAAAAAATTGTCCAGGAGTTTACAAAAACAGGAAGCTGGCAATGAAAGCTATTGGAATTATGTAAATTAAACAGTCGCTTTGGAATGCAGGTGGCAGTCTGCCTGTGGGAAAGACTGGAGAATGAGGCAGGATGGGAACAGCCAGGTTATCAAGCACCGGTACAGCACAGGGGAGGAAACTGTGAGGCAGGGGGCAATATATGGGGGTGTGGACCTCACTGCCCTGGCATTATCAGCCCAAGGCAGCGCTGGAACGGTAGGGCAGCAAGGGCAGCAGGGAACGGGGGCTCTCTAGGTCTAGTATGAGGAAGTGAAGATGCTTACATTGCTCCAGGAGAGATTTCTATCTTCTCGTGGATATAAGGGATGGAGCCACGTGAGTGCTGGAGGCCCCTTACTGTGCACAGGCTCTGGAAGGTCCTAGCACACTGGCAGCTGCCAAGGGGCCTGGGAACCCAAGCTGTGATGGATGCTCCCAGCGGGAAGGGACCTGGGAGCGCCGTGATTTAGATCAGTGATTCACACACTTGGGGAGTGAAGACACTTTGTTATAGCTTGTTGTTTTGGGATGTATTCTTTTTCCTACCCTTTAAAAGTATCGTTAAACATTTAAGTAAATTAGAATCAACTTTGTTTTAGATTTTAAAATTTTAAAAATTCCTGTTATTTGAAACTTCTAAGACAACTGGATAGCCTTCTGAGGCATCACAACATTAGGCTTTGGACCCTCAGCTGTATACTGTCTGCCCTTAAGGGCAAAGGAAAGGCCTTTGGTACTGATCAGAGGGGTTGCCATAGGAATATCTCTGCTTGCTTACCCCTCCCCACTCCTGGCAAGGTTGACATCTGGGGTTACTTGATAAAATGTCCTTTTCCCAGACTCATTACTAATCACATTTTCTTGCTTCTAATCTCTCTTCCCTGCAGTCTATCATTCATCCTGCCATCAGAGTTAATTTCCTTAAACAGAGTCTATCGTGCCACCTCCCCTCCTCAACAATCTTCAGTGAGACCCCACTGCCTACATGAACTCCAATCCCTTAGCATAGGCCAAGGAACCTATGCCTCTCATGATTTAACCCTCTAATACCTTTCAAGTTTCAATGTCTTTTACATCCCTCCATGTCCCCCCCAAATTCCTGCTATACATGATTTCAGGTCATCTCTTGAACATCAAGAAATGAAAAGCTAGGCTCAAATTGGCTTATACAATACAGGGATTTATTTGCTTCTGGGTTAAAAAAAAAAAAAAAAAAAAAGGCCATTATCAGTGTGAGCCGCAGGCAGTGCTTGGTCCAGCAGCTCAACAATTTCCCCAAGGACCCAGTTTTCTTCTGTCTGATTCTCACGGTCCCAAGATGATTGCCAGCAACTCTTGGGCTTTGTGCTTCTTTGTTCATGTCTCTAAAGAAAGACAGAATGTCTTTGCCCCAGCATTCCTAACCCATCTTCAATCTGATTAGACTTGTTTATGTCATCTGTTTACTCCTGCACCAAACCCTGTGGTAGTGGGATGTGCTGCTACAAGGTTCCTCCTTACATCAAAAGTTTCCCCCAGAACTGAATGGACACCGAAATGGACATTGGGACTGTCGGGAAGAAGGAAGTAGGGCTAGAACCTAGGGAAGCATCCAGCATTGTTCACGTCATATACCTTGCACCTTCACATTTCCATGCTCCACCCTCCCCGCCCCCCCCCCCACCCCGGGCCAAGCTCATGCTTCCTGGAATGTACCATTTGCTTCCACCGATCACAGTCCTACACATGCTTTAAAGCCTCGCTCAGGTGCCACCTCTAATGCTATGTCTCTTCTGTTCTCCTGGTAAGATTAATCCTTCTTCTATCTCCCTCCTCCCCAGGGCACACCATGCCTTTAGCTCATATGTAACTGCACTTATTAATTGTGCTTTGCATTTGCCTGGGAAAAATGTGCTATGTTTCCCTGCGCTCTCACACTCAGTTACTTCTGACACCGGATGCGTGGTTTCTGCCCAACCCATTCTCTGACACCAGCTGGGCGCCCAACAGTTCAATTCAGTTCTGACAGTATCTTCTGGAGCCCACAAATTAAGGGCTCTGTCCTACAAAACTGTCCCACTTCAGATGCTAATTGCAAGTCCCAGACTGTCGCTTGTACTTCTGATCAACTGGCTGTAAGTTGGAGTTCCCATGACCTCCTATTTAGGTTTGACAGTATGCTAAAGTGGCTCACAGAATTCAAGAAAACACTTGCATTTACTAGTTTATTATAAAGGATAAAATAAAGGATACAGATGAACAACCATGTGAATAGGTACATGGGGTGAGGCCTGGAAGGGTCCTGAGCACAGGAGCTTCTGTCCCTGTGGAGTTGGGGTGCATCACCCTCCTGGCACATGGATATGTTTACCAGCCTGGAAGCTCTCAGAACTCTGTACTTTACGGATTTTTGTGGAGGCTTCATCACGTAGGCATGATCAATCACTAATTTTCTGTCCCTTTCCCTTCCCCAGGGAATGAGGGTGGGGCTGAAAGTTCCAAGCTTCTACTCATGGCTTAGTCCTCCAGATGACCAGCCCCCCATCCAGGAGTCCAAGATTCACCTCATTAGAACAAAAGATGCTCCTAGGAAATTCCAAGGGATTTAGGAGCTCTGCAGTAGACACTCCTATCACTCAAGGAGTTCCAAGTGTTTTAGGAGCTCCATGTCAGGAACGGAGGTCAAAGACCAAATATCAGTAGAAACCAGAGGCACAGACATTATATCTATCTCATCTATATCTATATCTTACTATTTTACAGCATTATATCCAATTGTTCATTTGTCTAGCTCCTCCAGTGAACAGGAAAACCCTTGAGGTAGGGGGATTCATACTTTCTTCACTGTAGTGTTGAATGGTCATGAGTAATAATAATAGTATTATTGAGAGCTTTCTGTGTGAAAGGCACTTTGTGAAGAATGCTTCCCAGATAATCTTATTTAGTTTCCTTTAGTCTTGACAACACAGTCAGCAGATACTATTATAGCAACTTGAACCCAGGTTTTTCCTACTCCAAAGTTCATGTTCTAAAGCGTTTATCACGTTTTGCAGAAATTTGTGAAGAGATGCTTTCCTGGAAGGTAAGTCCCTGTGAAGGTAACTGAGTGGAGAAGGTAGGGGAGACGGACAAGGATCTTGAGGCTCCCTGAGAAACCGGAGGGATGGTGTCGAGGAGTGTGGGGCGGGGATCAGGCGAGTGGAGGAAACGCCGGGCCTTGTCCAGGATGGTTTGCCAGAGAGGGGTCTTCCTTTGGAATACCACTTGCGGGCAGAATCCAAAGTGCTGCTGAGTACAGCACCCTGGCTGAGGCTCTTGTCTCCCTGGAGTCCTCACACATGAGGGAATCAAGTCATTTTACTGGCTCGATGAAGTGGAAATTAGAATCCCAAGTGAATATCTGCAAAGATAAAATAAGTGGTGAGGCTGCGGCCAGAAATTACCTATGAGAAAGCAGCTGGGCAGCGGAGGGCCTCTCCTTGTAGAAACTCCATGTGGATGACGTAGCGGGAAGAGAAGCGGGGCATCCATGGAAGCAGAAGGCCCAGGTCTCCTGAAAGGTGGCAGCAGTGCAGCAGGAGTTGAGAGCCTCTGATCTGGAGGCTCACTCCTTCCTTCATAGCTAAGCCCACATTGCCTGCTTCAGAGACCCCTGGCTTGGGAGAGCAGAGGGCAAAGCCTTTGCCCCGGTGAAGGTGACCTTACACTAGCCAGCCCTGGGGGGGTGGATGGCTGTTGCACCAAGAAGAGTTAGGGGGAGGGCCATGATGCGGACCAGGTCGATGGAGTCTAGTAATTACCGAGCACCCCCTGCCTATAGTCCCTCTGAGTTCTACATAAACAATCAGTTGAAAAAGACTGTCCCCTTTTCATAGTCTTTACCACTGGGTGTTTTCAAAAGCAATTTAAACACTGGCAAACCTAAAGGAAAGCTTTTATCCTCTCTCGAACCACTGAAAGGAAGCAGTGGATTTAAAAACCATATGAATGGTGAGGAACAGAGCCAGAGAGATAGAAAAGGTGGAGGGGAGGGTGAAATGGATGATGAAAATGTGTGAGTGGACAGGTAGAGTGGTGGGGGGCAAAGGAAGGGGGGTAGGGCCTGGGGAGGGAGAGAGTCGAGGCGGGAAGGAAGCCAGGTGCCAGCCTCGGGAGGAGGAGGAAGAGCATCTGTTCTAAAACACAGGGCTCCCGGGCAGAGAACCTGGTCCCGGAAACCTGGGAGACTTCTGCGAGGGTGAAGTCACCACCCTTTTGGGAGGAGGCTAAGAGAACGGTCTTTATTTTGCATTCAAAGCCAGTACACTATTTAGTCCACGACGTAGTACATTTTGTGTAAAACTTAACGTTATGTAATTAAAATTCCTATTTGTTAAGCAGGGTCTGAGACACGGGCCTCACACTTTTTTGAAAGCCAGGCGGGCAGCACATTTAGTGGCCTTTTTCTCCCGTGTTAGTCTTTTGGCCCGGAATTCCTGTCTTTTTCTCCCTGGCTTTTCCTCATTCCCTTTGTCTCTGTCTCGCTCCCCCTTTTCATTTCCTTCCTCCCGGCATGGGCGAAGCCCCGGGGTCCCCTGCAGAGCGAAGGCCATGCTGCCTGCAGCCCCTGGGTCTCCTGGGGCTGAAATTGACAGCCTGGGCCTCCCAGCCCCCAAAGCAGCACAGGCGGCGGCCCAGGGGCTGTCCAGACCCAGCCGCAGCCCGGCGCCTCCTCGGTGCCCGCCCACCGCACAGGGGCGGGGCCCCCCCGGGCCCCCCCACCTCCTAATCTTATCCTCGCACAGCCCTGCCACGGCTGCACACCGGAGCCTGGTATTTAATAAGTGGAGTTGGAGTGCGGTCCTCCCACGAGGAGAGGCGAGCAGGAGAGTCTCCCTATTGAAAACACAGCTGTTGCAGGGGAGATAGTCAAGAAAACCGACCCAGCCCCTCTCTGGCAGAGGCAGCGGTAGCGGCGGGAGTGCCAGCTCCTGTGAAATAACAGACAGGCCCGGCCCAGAGGCACAAACGCCGGGCCCTGGCGGCCACCAGGCAACCGGCTTCCGGGAGGGCGGGGCGCGGAGAAGCCGGAGACCCCTGGGTCCTGGGAAGGCAAACAGGCGCTCCCTTCTTCAGGAGGAGTCCCATTTTACACCTGGTCACGGGAAGGAGGAAGGGGACTGGGCGGCCTGTCCCGGTTGGGGGAGGGGATATCGGGGAGAAGGTGCCACCAGACCTGGTTTGGTTCTAACGGAGTGAACTTAAGTTACTTCCTTTCTTTGAGGCTCACTTCCTTCATCTGAAAAATGGCAGTAATACTTGCCCTGCTTACTAAATGGGTTGTTCTGAGGACCACGTGGTTGAATGATGCCTCCCAAGGTTAGATCTGGGTTCAGACCCTACTGTTGCCACATGTTAGCTGAACTTGGCGTCTGTTTTCTCATCTGGGGAGGACAATAATAGAACCTAACTCACAGGGTCCTGTTGAGGCTGGAATGAGCTTAGTACAGTGCCTGGTTTATTATAAGTTGCTCAACAAATGTTACTTCTTGTCATCACCAAGTGGGATGATTTTGTGTAAGCATTTTGTAAACCCTGGTGTGTTCTTTAAAGATGTGAGACATTATTCTTTTTTTTTTTTTTTTTTGTAAATTTATTTATTTATTTTTGGCTGCATTGGGTCTTTGTTGCTGCGCGCGGGCTTTCTCAAGTTGTGGCGAGCGGGGGCTACTCTTCGTTGAGGTGCCCTGGCTTCTTTCTCATTGTGGTGCCTTCTCTTTCTTGCCGAGCTCGGGCTCTAGAGCACAGGCTCAGTAGTTGTGGCTTGCGGGCTGTAGAGCGCAGGCTCAGTAGTTGTGGTGCACCGGCTTAGTTGCTCCATGGCGTGTGGGATCTTCCCGGACCGGGGCTCGAACCCGTGTACCCTGTACTGGCAGGTGGATTCTCAACCACTGCGCCACTAGGGAAGTCCAACATTATTCTTATATGTCAGCCCAGCTGAAATTCTTGGTTCCAAGCAGCATTTTATAAAGGGATTCCCTTTCTAGTTTCCTTTCCCCCTAAGAAAGTTTCCCTCTCTTCCTCTGGTCCTTTGGTGCCTTCAGCGGGAGGCTTTTCCTGTGATTTACTCACTCTGCTTCCTCTGCCAGGTCCAAATCCCATTTTTTCCTCTAGGGCCCAGCTCAACTCCTCCAAGAAGCCTTGTGTCACTAGCCTAACTCCACCTTAATCTACCTCAGAGTTCACCCAAGACTCTGTTGTGTCTAAGTCATATCTGTAGATTCAGATTGCTTGAGTTCACAGCCCGTATATGAGCTCTGTGACCTTGGGTAAGCAACTGAACCTTGCTAAGCCTCAGTTTCCTCATCTGGAAAATGGGGAATAACAGTAACTACTTCATTGGGTTGTTAAGCACATTCGATGAGACCTTACTCCTGAAGTCAGCACCATGCTCGGCACATGGTAAGTGCTCAGTCGAGGTTCGTTATGACTTTTATGTTGCTAAGCACCTGATGTGAACATTTTGTCTCCCTGTCTTGAGTGTAAGCTCTTTAAAAGCAGGCGTGTCTTCTGTTTTCTCATCATATCATGGATTGTGGTGTACATGTGTTGGGTAATCAATAAATACCTTGAATACATTTTCCCCCCATTTTGGTTGACTCGTCTGTAAATTTGCAGATTCACCATGATGGCATATTGCTTCTCTGGCATATTGCTTTTACAGGGAAAAGAAACCCCTGTATGTAGCACGGTGCTGGGGGCACTTTATACAGGTTATCTCATTTAACTTTTACAGGAAGGTCAAATCCCTAGGGCAGTTATAATTATCCCCATTTTACCAACAAGAGAACTGGGGCTCCCAGAGTTTAAGTTAACCAAGATTATACAGCTGCCAGGATTGGGAATCCAGTGCAGGTCTGTTTGACTCTAAGGTCTTATTTCATTTTATTTTTATTGTTTGTGCCTTTTAGTCACACTGTCTTTGCAGAACAGATTCTGAACTTTAATTTCATTTACTGGGTATGCCGACACGGTACGAACTCTTGGTGTTCGACAAAATTGAACTGTCAACTGATGACAAAAAAATCTGCAGGTGCAAAGTATAATACTTTGACTATGTCAGAGCTTTAACTGAAAGTAGTACTTTGATCCCTGTGACCTATTGCACTAAAAGTTTGGTTATATCTCTTGAAGCTCTTGGCTTGACTTAGGCTTAGTCTTGTTTGCCACTTTGAAAATACACCCTCTCTCCTGCCCCCAGTCGGCAAGATGTCGGTGCCCAAGGTCTAGAGAAGTTTGGTTATTTTTAGGAATCTTGGTTCATAGAATTTTGATTTATTATGATCCTTTGGGAATGAAGCTTTTGGGATGTGAGTGAATCTCTTGGGAATAAAATTCCTTTGTGACAAAGGCAGCTGGATGTTAAGCACCCCCCAAAACTCAGCAGTGAAGTGGTGCTGGTGTGAGTCCCCAGGAGAGGGGCTGCATTCCCATCTTCTGCACACACAGCCACTCCTCTTTGTCCCAGAACGGTGGAATGTGAAACACTCCGGGCGGAGTTCTGAACGGAGCACATTCCGTTTTGACTGTCTTTGCTCCAGAGGCTTGGCCTCTGTTCTGCCAGGCATCAGGGTTCTGCCCCGAACACCCTCCTCCCTCCTCCTGGCTCCAGTGGTAAGGGCTCTGTCGGCAGTCACGGACTCTGCTGCTCAGTGGACTGAGTCTCAGTGAGCGTGTTACTCCCGGGGGCATTTGCACAACGGGGCGGGGGGAGGATGAATGAGAATGGGGTTTTCCCCATCCCTACTTCTAAGGCCTCCCTTGAAGTTAAACCTGATTTAGCCCTTTTCGGGGAACACTGAGATCAGAAGGGTAGCAACAAGTCGCCATGTCCAGCAGGCATCCTTGGGAAGTGGAATTAGTCGTTTTTACATTAGACCTCTTTCTGTACTGCAATTTTGCATGTATTTAGCCATCAGACTATGCCCAGCATTAGACTAGGGAGAAAATGATCACGTTTTAATCAACCTCCAAAATAGGCATGTATGAGGCCAGGTGTTGGCGTTAAGACACAGAATTTGGGTCCAAACAGATTGGGTTCAAATCTTCAGTCTACTACTTAATAGCACTGTGACCCTGGGCAGGCTAAGTATCCTCTCTGTGCCTCAGTTTTCTCATCAGTAAATGAAGTTAATAATAGCACCCGTCTTCTGGGTTTATTACAAGCATTAAATTAAATGAATATTTTAAAAGCGATTAAAATAGTGCGTGGACTATAATAAATTCTCTATAAATGTTTGTCAGATGCATATATTTGGTGTTTCTCTGATGTAATACACCCCCGTGATGCTAGACACTGCAGCCTGATTTGTCAACTAGGGCCCATTGTTGAACCAAAAGGCTTTGAGTATAACACAGTCTGAACTTCAAACGCACCCCCATCCCCGCTCTTTCATCAAAGGGTGTCTGCAAAAGCAGCCACCTGGTATCTTGCTTCCCAGTTGGATTCTTGTTGAACTGCAGACACCTCCTAGGCTTACCAGTACGAGAGACCAATTTAAATTTATACCTTGAGTCGAGACTTCTCCTTCAACTGGTTCTATACACGTTCACATTTAGAGGTGTCTGCTGTGTGCCTGCACTGTGGAGATATGAAGCGGAACAAGGCTTGGTCCCTGTGGACCAGGAATGCTGTTTATAGTCCATGTGCACGTTTGATGCCTGTGTACGAGGGGTTAAGCACTTCAGCACATCCTGGACAGCTCTTCATTGTTTTGTAGCCTCTTCCCTCTGAAAGCAAAGTCCATTTCCCTGAATATCGGGAGCGGGCCGTCTGCTGTACCCGAGTAACACATGAGAGGTATTTCCACTTTAGCCCCTATTTTCTGTTATATGTAAGCATTGTGAGACTCCGGCCTGAAATGTGTTTGGTGATGGGGAGTCTTAAAAAACAGAAGCTAGATGGTTTGACGTAAAACCTATCCTTCCCATTTACCACCAAACACAGGCTTCTCCCTCCTTTCCAATTCTCTATGTTTCTTTTTAGACAGTGGTCATTAAAGCCAGATGTGGCCTCTTCAAACTCCCAAGGTGGCACAGGCTCAGACTTGGGAGAGTTGTGAATGCTTTTGGCATTTGAAGGAGCAGGCTTTCCCAGCAAATACAAATATTCAAACTAGCACAGTTGGATTTTATATTGTATTTGTGTCTGTCCTAGTTGGAATTCCTGGGATGTGATTTTCAAGTTTATGGGCAGTGACTTGGCTTCCACTCTGTAGAATGGGGCCATAGGTCATGAGTGACACTCTCAGCAGGAGCTCTTTATGATAAAATATTACTACAGTTTTCTGACTGATCTCACTTCCAGTTCCTCCCTGCTCTAATCTCTTGAACACATCTTGGCCAGTTTGGTTTTCCTAGGCATAGCTCTGATCAAATTACTGTCCTCCTCATATAACTTCCATGACTCCCCATTACTTACAGTATCAAATATACAACTATCCCTTTAATTCAACATTTTAAAATATGGTTTAACTCTACCTTCCAGCTTCTCTCATTAATTTTATATCTATATATGATCTCTTATGCTGGTGAGACCTTATTGACTTTATTTATTAAACACTTATTATATTACATGTGAGGTACAGTGTTAGACCCTGGGGTTCAGACATAAATACAATGAGATTTTGTTTTTGAAAGGAAAGCTTTTTTTTAAAGTTAAAAAAAATTTTTTTGGCTACACCGTGTGGCTTTTGGGATCTTAGTTCCCCGACCAGGGATTGAACCCCGGCCCCAGCAGTGAAAGCGCCCAGTCCTAACTACTGGACCACCAGGGAATTCAGTACAATAAGATTTTAATCATAAAGCAACTTACAGTTTAGTAGTGGAACTAGGCATCTGAGCAAAAACTGGCGGTAAAATGTGTCAGATAATAAAAGGGAAGAGTACCCTTAGTTACTGCTGGGCAAATGTTATGGTAAGTAAAACCCCATCACTGCTGGTTTATTGGCTATGGGTATTCCTCCCAGTTCCCTCTGTCTGTTCTGGTTCCATGCTTTCCCCACGTCATGTATCATCACCCCGCCCTGGAGACCCAGCACCCTTCTCCCTGACTCCGGGGACCCTGCCACAGTTCAGGCTCTTGCCATCTCCCCCCAGACTCCTGTTATCATCTCCCAGGTCGTCTCCCTGCACCCAAGCAACTGCCAGAGTGGTCTTTCTGCAAACCCCCCATCTGATCGTGTTACTCCTCCAGGGGAGAATCCTCCATGGCTCTCTCTTGGTCACAAGGTGAATCTAAAGCTGTGCATGTGAGGCGCCCAAGTGATGAGGCAGGTGCTCAGGCTCTGGGTGCCTCTGGGCTTCCCTCACCCAGGAGTCTCCGTGCTGGAGTCATGGCAGTGCCTAAGCCTGGCCTTTCCAGGGCAGCATCCGGGCCTGAGGAGCATCCTGAGGCCTCGTTGCATGCTCAGAGCTTCAGTGGACTGTGCCAGTGTCTCCCGGGGCAAGTCCAGGAAGCCGTTGCCACCCTCCCTGGGGGCAGGAGACCTGAGAAGGCAGTGGTGTCTGCAGTTTGGAACTCCATTGGCTTTTTGCTGCTTGCCCACCCCCTTCCTCCTGCCTTGCTTAAACTTGATCACTGAACCCTGCATTCCTCCCTCTTGACTAATACATGGATGAAGTGTCTGGACGCTCCACGGGGAATTTCTCTGCGGGGGCTCTGCTTCTGGGAAGGGGGAGCAGAGGCAGGAAAGGCTGGAGGGCTCAGTGGGAGCCAGGGCTGCCTGACCCCGGCAAAGGACTGTAGATTCCACCCTCCACTAGTGGGGAGGCATCAAGCTTTCAGTGGGGGCCCAACATGGTCACATTTGTGCCTTAGAACTATCGCAGTCCCAGCCTGGAGCCACCGAGGCCAGTCAGGAGGCTAAGAATTGAGGCAATTGAGACAGCAAGGACCACAGCCTTATAGAGTCCTGGCCAATGCCTTGCCCTTGGTGCTGTGGGAATCAGGTAGGCAGGAGAGAGGAACCCGTAAGAGGTGATGGGTTCCAGGATCAACACTGAGAGATGTTTCCTATGGCTCCAAAGGGGATTCTGGAGCCAGTGATCTCTGTACTGGCTCTGCTCAGACTAGACCTCCCCTGGCAGTGGAGGCCTGAGGCTGAGGGCTTACCCTGTTCCTGCCGCACCCAGTCTGCCGAGAGAAGGGGAAATGGGAAAGGAGGTGAACTGCCTCATTCCACCCTAAGCCCAGCACTTAAAAAAGCCTGGCTGGACATGGAAAATAAAAGCCAGAGGATGTGGTTTGGGTTGTCCCTGAAAAAGATCTCTATTTATGTGTGGAAGGATATTTTCAGATGAGGCTTAATGTGAAGAAAGGGAGGCTGACCTCTCTGTAAGGGCTGTTCCTTCAAGGTGCAGTGCATTAGACTCTCAGGAAGAGAACGGGAGTGGCCAGTGCTGTAGCCCGTTCATCTTTATCAGGGATACCATCACAGCTGGGGTGAGGCCAGAGGGCTGCTTGTCAAGTTTCTAAATCTCTAGACTCAATGCAGTGTGCAACTCACAGTGTGATGTTAGACAAGACACTTCATTTTCCCCAGACTCTCTTTAACCATCTGTAAAATACTCCTCCATCTTTTAGGAGGTGACAGGAGGTGCAATTAATTTGTGTTTGTGAAGTGCTCAGAGGTCCCCAGATGAAAGCTGCTGTGTAAATAGCTGAATTTTCTCCACCAGGATTGAACCTGTGGTTTCACAGTCAAGCTCAGATGTGATTGCTAAGTGGGTAGACTGGTTTTCATGATTTCATACTCTGATCCTTGGAGGACTTTTATTCCCTCCCAGTTTCTTTCCTTCTTCTTTAAAAATATTATCTAGGAAAATTCTTTAAAAATATGGAGCCATACAGATATCATGAACAGCCACGTACCCACCAACCAAATGAACAATTATTGACATTTTTTATAATTAACAATTTTTATTAGCATTTAGAACTATTTTTATCTAACAACACACCATGAGTTATTTGTGGGTTTTAAACCTTGATTGTTTTTAAAAGAAAAGAAATAAAACATTTGTGTATTTCCCATCTCACTCATTGACCTTCCTCTAACTCCCGAGGTGACCCTGTCATGGATTTGCGCCCTCAAGGATATGCGAGTGTGTGCCTGTGTGCACCAGCGTTGGTGGCTGTAGTCCCCCCACCCCTGGTGTGATAGAATCAAGCCATAGAGGGTGTGAGTGCAGAGCATGGAGTTTGGAGTTAGGCGGCCAGGGATTGAGACCTGCCTCTTCCACTTCTGGCCTGTGTCCTTTGGCCTTTTTGAGCCTCAGTTTTCCCATCTGTAACCTGGGCAATGATTAGTTCACAGATTGTTAACATGGGGGATAATGGTAAATGGCTGGCAATAAATGGTGATTAATATTATTTAGCCATTTATGTTTTTATCTTTTTTTTTCCTAGATGGAAAACCTTTGAGAGTGGGACCCTTGCCCCTAGTCTGTATTAAATACTCTTTGTATTATTTACAGTGCCTCCTAGCTCAGTGTAGAACCTTATTAATTTCTTGAAGAGATGATTCTTCAAGGCACACAGGGGCCGGCATGACAGTAATTGTGTTCTTGGGACACCCAGGTGACACTGGGGCTGCCTAGCTGAGGACATTCACCAGGTTCTGCTGTCGTCTCAAATCACACAGCAGTTCACTATAGTGGTGAGGGATGGAGATGCAGAGCTACGCCACTGCACTCGATTTTCTTAACAGTCATGGATTTTAGGTCGTTGATGTTTCAGATGCATTTTTCCAAGACTGTGCCCTCATTCCACTGTTAAATGCTCATTTTGCAGTGATTCTTCCTGCCCACCATGGTTGGGATGTCTGTTTCTGGCAGAACATGGGATACACAAGACACAGGGAACACAGGACACAGACACAGGCAGGAAGGGGACAGCAGGGGGCACCAAACCTGCACAGTTCTGCTGGGAGATGGAGCCTGGATGAGCGACAGGGCCTCCAGCTCACATTCTTAGTCTGTTTGCTTGTCTTCTCTTTCCCGGGATTTGGTCATTTCTTTCTATAATAGATTCCACAGCAGAACAGCAGAGAATGTTCTTTGTTAAAAGAACAAACAAACCACCCCTTCCCCTTTTCTGGAAAAAGAAGCAAAAAGCTGCCCAGCAATATTAGGAATTCCCGGGAGAGTCCTGTGAGGTTCTTGGGCTCAGAGATCAGGGGCCCTGCCTCCAATCCACAGAAGCTGTCACCACAAAGAGCCATGTCATTCATCATCCTTTGATTTGTGGTTTTTTTCATCATAAATCGAGAGCCAGAGTTCCTTGGGTCCAAGTGCTATGGACTGAATGTTTGTGTCCTCAAAATTTGTATGTTGAACTGCAACCCCCAATATGATGGTGTTAGGAGATGGGGCCTTTGGGAGGTGATTAGGTCATGAGGGTGGAGCCCTCATGAATGGAATTGGTGCCCATATAAAAGAGGCTCCAGCCCTTTCCACCACGTGAGGACTCAGCCAGAAGAACCTGGAAGCCCTCACCAGTTACTGGATCTGCTGGCACCTTGGCTTTGGAGGTCCCAGCCTCTAGAACTGTAAGAAATAAATGTTTGTTGTTTAAGCCACTCAGTCTGTGGTATTTTTCTTATAGCAGCCTGAATGGACTAAGACATGGGTAAAACCTGAGCTGAACCATACATGTCTAAGTCCTATTATTTGCTATAAAAGCTTTACAGTATTTGAGTTTATCTGTATGAGATAAGGATAGTCAGAGTTTCAGACCTGGGCACTGGATAGAGGTTATCTAGTCCAGTGTTTCCTAATCTACAGTCATTTCCATCCCACCTTTCCAAGTTTTGACATATGGATCTGCACTCCAGCTAAATTATTTGCTTAGTATTCTAACACCCACTCATAGAAAACTTACATGAATTGATTTTAAAAGAAAACCATGACCATAAATGGAAAGTTAATATTCCTCAAATACATGTTAAGATAAAGAATTAACATTAAAATAAAAGCACCCAGTACATAGCCTTTATTCTGCATGCGTGGAATTGGTGTGAATTGCCCCAAATCTCTGTGAGTTGCAGAGCTGAAATTAGCTGGGTCTGTTTCCTCTTTGGCACATGGCCATGGCGGAAACAAACAGTCTGGTTAAACCGGTAGGTCTTATGCTTCGGGATGGTCTTTGACAAAGTTGTGAACATGGCAGTGCCTAACTTCCCTTCTTAACAATTTTCCTTCTGTTGCTGCGTTTGAAAGCCAAAGGAGTCCTTGGGAAGTACAGGGGGGTTTGGATGGGGATCTAGGCTAGCTCTGGGTTGTATCTTTTAGAGCAGTGGCTTCCAAGACGTTTAGAATGCCCGCTGTTGGCAGTGAAATGTGTTGAGTATGCACTCCCAGCAGATGTATACTCATTTACTTGGAATTTTATACATGCATTACCAATACATTATGCATAAAAATTCAGAAAAGACATATTAAAGATAATGTAAACAGTATTTTAAAATGCTTTGTTAATTGCAACAGTTTCTCTACAGTCATTCGCTAATATTTCGGGCACCATTTACGCTTAAGATTGGGTTCATTACCAACAGTAAATGTAAAGCTACATTTCAAATCATCTTCTGGGTAACTTAAAAACTTGCTGGCTGACGTGTGAGATCTGATTATACTGTCGTTGTTTTCCCTTGTAACGTGGCTGACTAACAATGTGTCAGGGCTGCCTTTTTCTTGGTGTTCGTTTTTCTTGGTCTTGCATTGTTACTTCAATCCATGTTTTCCTTTTAGAAAAAAAATGTGAGCCTTTTGCCCCTTTTTGCAATGGTTAGTTTAGTTAAAAATTGTATCCGCTCTGTAATTCTACTGACCTAGGCTCATCTGGAGTAGGTCATGTGGTGCTGAAAGAGAACCTAGAAACGAAGTTGCCACTGTCAGCCAATGTCCACACGTCCCCAAGATCCCTAGAGACCCTCAGTGATGTGTAATCAGCACTGAGGAGTGGACTGAGGGAAGGTGTGAAAGTCGTTGCTTATAGTGAATATTAATGAATCTTATTTTTGTATTTAATTATATAAAAATAAATATATGGAAAAGTTAATATTTTCTTCCTTCACCCTCTGGATCATCTTGTGCAACCCACAAAATCTAGAGATCACAAGTGTACATATATAATCCAGGCGCTTTGGCTTAGCACATGAAGCCCTTCACAGTGTAGCCTCAGTTTATATTCACCTACAAACCCTACCATTTGGCCCCATCTGTGGTTTTTACACGAGACCGTGAACTTTGAGGGCGGGCGTGGCATCCTATTCATCCTTGTATTTTCAGAGCCCAGCTCAAGGCCACAGACCACAGACGGCAAATTCTTAGATCTCAAAGCAAAAGTGCTGCCGTGAAGAATCACGGGCTTCTGGCCTTTTGGGCTGGGCCTGCGTGAACGCTCTGCACCTCCCCAGACAGTGCGGCCTGGCCCTCCTGGGAGAGGTCTCCACAGACTTCTCCAGGTGCCTGGGCCCTGGCACCGGCCTGCACGGCAGGAGCTGATGGGCCATTTGGCGCCTGTGGACAGAACAGCGCTGAACAGATGGGGCAGCCTACAAACTCTGCAGCACATTTTCTTACCCTCTGCCATTCTGGCATCATCCCCACTAGATAATCTGTCCCCAGGCAGCGCTAGGGTGACACCCTCTCTCCTTTGAGGCCTTCCTGGGCCCCCTAGGGATGTTTTAGGAGACAGAGGTATAAAGCCTGATGGCTCCACCCACTGCCGCCAGCCCAGCTTCTATTTTAGGGCCTGGGAAGTGAGGCGCTATTTTTAGAGGGGGGCGGGGCAGATTTCACCTGGATCCTGGAGATGGGGCATCCCATGTATTGTGCTGGGCAAATATGAGTGTTCTGGCTATGGGATATATTGGGGTTTTGTGTGTTCATCTCAGTCTCTTGTGTTTTCTGCTCCCCCACCCCGATCCTCTCAGCACTCCTGATCTGATGGAGGCTGATGGCCTGAGGGTGACCCCTATGCACCCTGAACACCTGAGTTCCGGTGGTGCTGAACAGACCTCAGAGGGAGGCTTGTTCTCAGGGCATTAGCCTGTGAAGTGTGCAGAAATGACAGGCCGGGAACATATTTATCTGAGTTGTCCTATAAACCAAGATGCATAAACTCACACTACACACAGTGTTTTTGTCAGGCTGGGGCGGGGCTTGTCTCAGCCTCACAAGGGTTGAAGTACCTCCGTGGATAGGCATTTGGTACCTCAGCATCTAGGGCATTTCTCTCTGAGGAGAAATGTGTTCTTGTTTTTCTTTTTCAGAGCATATCTGAGGAGAGTTACTGGGATGTCATTACTGGAAATCCAATGAAGATGTTATGACTCTGATGGACCCTAGGGATGATGGGTCCGTTTGGAAGGGGCTAAGGAATCTGGACCAGACCTGGGGCCATCCTCTAGGAAGTCAGCAGGATGATGGTTCCCTGTTGTAATTTGTAGACTGGAGAGGGTGTCCATTTGTAAAGTTTGGAGGCCTGAGGTTTGGCCATGAATCCACAAACCCTCCGGGGAGGCTGCAATAGCAGAGCCGGCCCTCACCAAAGGGGGCCACAGACTCTAGTGCTTCAGGAATCTCATACGTTTGTACTTTATGATGTTCTACAGCTTTTTAAGCGCTTTTGGATGCATTATTACTGCAATAAACATTTATTGAGTGCAAAACACTGGAGATGCAAGACAGACTTGGCACCTGCCCTCAGAGCTTTCTTTTTCATTCAGTCACTGCAATAACTGTGACACAGGCAGGGCAGGAGGACTGGCCTCATTTTACCATGAGGAAGTGGAGGTTTGGAGACACAAAGCAGCCTGTGCAGGGCCAGAAGCCAGCCTTTGGGTTCCAAATTCAGTCCTCTCTAGGCTTTCCACATTGATGTCTCTTGAGATCCAGATGTGGCAGATCTGGGTCTAATCGCTCCATGTCACCAGATATGACATGTGTGTGACCTTGGTGAGTTATTTTAACCCTTTGAGCCTCAGTTCCGTCATTTATTTACTTATTTATTTATTTATTTTGGCTGCGTCAGGTCTTAGATTGTGGCACGTGGGCTCTTCGTTGAGGCATGAGGGATCTTTCGTTACGGTGCCGGCTCTTCATCATGGCATGCGAGCTTCGGCCCGTGGACTTCTCTCTAGTTGTGGTGTGTGCGTTTTCTCCCTCTAGTTGTGGCGCGCGGGCTCCAGGGCGTGTGGGCTCTGTAGTTTGTGGCACACGAGCTCAGTAGTTGTGGCGCGCAGGCTTAATTGCCCCGTGGCATGGGGGATCTTATTTCCCCGACCAGGGATCGAACCCGTGTCCCCTGCATTGGAAGGCGGATTCTTTACCACTGGACGACTAGGGAGGTCTCAGTTCCATCATTTATAAAAGGAGTTAATAATAATACCTACCCCCTTGGGTTGTTTTGCAGATGAGATAAGGTTTGTAACCCTTTAGCTTAGCATTTGAATACTGTAAGCACTTAATAAATGGCAGTTATTACTATGATTATTATTGTACGACTTGCTGACTCCAGGTTTGGAGATACCAGAGATGAGCCCAGGAGACTTTATAGCTGTAATGCATATATTGAATACTATACCACTAAACAAGTTTCCAGTGTTCAACACCCACTTCAGTGAAACCCTTCAAAACTTGTAGGATGTGCCCATTTACTAAAGCAGATGACTTACTTTGTTAACTGCGGTTTATGTGAGGAAGGCAAAGCAGTCTTCTTATTAGTATTAGTGTTATTATTGATTATGACGATGATAACAGCTATACTACTACTAATTGGTGTTACTATTATTATTAAAGTTTCCCTAGGTATCACCCATACCTCCCAGGGCAGGAGAACACTGCAATTCATAAGGACCAGATTGGGTTTATCTAATGTTTTATTCAGGGTCTTTGATTCTGAATTTATATCACCCATGGGGCATCTTTATTCTCTGATAGGAAGAGAGCCTCTCTTTACTCCTGTCCTGCAAAAAAAAAAACCCTGTGACGCAGATGACAAACCCTAGGAAGGTAAGGTTAACAACAAAAAAATTGAGGCGCCCTAGTGCAGGATTTAGGATGGGGAAACAGGTTCTTAATAACCAAGGTTTCTCACTAAGAAGAAAAGTTATCAAATGAACACCCCAAAGACAGGTATTCTTCATTGGGTGTACTCAGTTTGAGGCAGGTACAGAAAGAAGATCGGGATGTAAATATTAAAGCTGTACTTTAAAGAGAGCCAAGGATTGTTAGGAGACCCATTAGCACCTTTGTATGGGGGCTGGCCAAGCAGGGGACTGACACCCTGCCTGGGAAAGAGCAGGGCATCAGTTACCTGCTTGGCCAGGGGGTCCGGGAGGGGCTAGCTCTTCTTGCAGCCCACACGGTTCACTCCCATCGAATTGTCTCGCTCTTTTTCTTTGGCACTCTAGCCATGGGCCCTCGCTGCAGGAGCCGTGATTTCAAACAACATAATCCATGGGCTGATCCCGGCTGGCAAATTCTATTTTTGTAAAGGTACATAACACAAAATAGAAAGAGGAATATGCTGGGTTACCTGCAGAATCAAAAAAAAAAATTGAACCTCTTATTGTACTTTATGTCCTTCTCTTCATTCCTTCCCCAATTTTCCTTCTTTCAGACTCTAGGTGTTTAGTTTGGTTGCATTTGAGTATAAGTTTTCTCAGTGGGGTAGAGAATGTGGGACTTGGGGTATATATGGATAGGCCAGGACTTCTGTTTCTTTCCCTGGTTTTGTGCTGCCTTGATTTTAAGGCTTAGATCAGGGTTAAGTTGGAAGTACATTTAATCTGTAAAGCATCTCCTCCAGACTAAGGGGTTCAAGTTTTTCCAGAACCATTTAATTTCAGCCATAATTTTTGTCCACATAAACCATCCATTGCTGAATTGTTCTTGTGTCTTGGTCTTGCCAATGCAAGGGCCTATTTTTGGGGTGTGAAGCAATTGTTTGCTTCTGCTGTGCTAGTTCATTGCAATGAATGTGAACTACAGTTTTGTTTGTTTGTTTAGTTTTAATTCTGTGTTGGTTCCACGCTAACCCAAGAAGGTCAACAGAGAAGAGGCATCACTTGCTTGTCACTCCAGTTCCAAGAATAGTGGGTCTCAACCCTGGCTGCACATTAGAATCCAATGGGAGCTTTAGAATACACCTGTGCCCGGGCCTTCCCTTCAAAGATGCTTATTTAATTGGCCTGGAATGGGCTCAGGCTTTGACCGATTCCCAGCTGGTTCTGATGCACTTAACAGTTAACAGTTAACTTAACAGTTAAGAACCACTGCAAAATCACACCATTTTCAGACCGTTCTCCAAGACTCAGCTCAGGCTGGCTTCCCCTGAGAAGCTTTTTCTGACACCCTCTCCCCACAAACCTCAGCTCAGAGCTGTTCCTCTCTGCTCCCAAAGGTACCCAGTCTCTGTGTGTCTTGTTCCTGGTGTTTGTCTCCCTTCTGTTATAATTTATTTATTAGTCTGTCTTCTTTAAGGGCTTTCTAAGATCAAATACCACATATTTAAAAATCTTTGAGGGGCTTCCCTGGTGGCGCAGTGGTTGCGCGTCCGCCTGCCGATGCAGGGGAACCGGGCTCGTGCCCCGGTCTGGGAGGATCCCGCATGCCGCGGAGCGGCTGGGCCCGTGAGCCATGGCCGCTGAGCCTGCGCGTCCGGAGCCTGTGCTCCGCAACGGGAGAGGCCACAACGGAGGGAGGCCCGCATACCACAAAAAAAAAAAAAAAACCTTTGAGCCCCCTGCTCTAAGTACATTTCTGGGCAGGTTTGCACCAAATAAATGTTCTTTGGGTGAGTGAATGAATGAAACTGTTATGAAGGCTGTTGCCCCAGAATCATACCCCTGCCCTTCCCTTGAATAGAAACCAATTATGCTTATGTAAGTTTCAGGAGGAAGCTGCAAAGAGAACAAAATAAGAACTAGTTAGGCCCAAGATGGCAGAAGATTTAACTTCCAGTAGACCTTGAGCCTCATTATATGTTCATTGTGATATACTAGCATGTTATGACACACCCACCAGCACCATGACAGTTGAGAGTTGCCAGGCCAACACCTGGAAAAGCCCATACAAGGACTGAAAAGGAGAGTGGCATCAGTTCCAGGTCTAAACCACACCCCTGTTCTTGGATAACTCATGAATATTCCCCCCACACTCCTGCGATCCTCCTATATATTTGATGTCTCCGCCTGAATTGGGTTGAGAAGTTGATTTGTGAACAAGGTTCCTGCTTCTCCATTTTTTTGGCCATTGAATAAAGCTCGTGCTGTTCCAGTCTCAGCATCCGTTTTGTTATTGGCTAGGCGAATCCGATTGGAAAAAGAACCTCCCTCTCTGCCCAGGCTAGGACTCTGGCGCGGGTCCAGTCGACCAATTCGGTAACAAGACTACACACAGATTGACCAGGAAGTCACTGCAGTCAATTTGTAAGTCAGGTTGTCCCACAGTTGTACCCTTTGACCTACACTGATCATGTCTGTTTTTAGGACTCTTCTCAGCATAAGCCTGAAGTCTTAAGTACGTCGTAGAGATATCTAGTCCTGGAGTCTTCTGATCAGAGTTTAGAAGCATGAGCTTGTTTAAGACTCTGGAAAGAACAGAAGAGAATGCTGGTGTCTTGAGCTGCTCACCACAGAGCCTTTGAGACATTCATCCACTTCCTTGGGTGTTCTGAGGAATCAAGCTATTCCTAGGTCCTGCATGGAACATGTGTTAAGGTAGTCATCACCTTCCTTGCCATGATACATGCAACACATCTCAGGAGTTCTCTGAAATGAAACCCCAAACTAGAAGCCTGCTCTGATGGCCCAGGAGAGATCCTGGAATTGAAAGGGGTGCAAATGAATAGAGCATATGCCAAATTACTTAGAATACTAAGCTCTTCTCCAAAGGAACCTAGTTTTCAATAGGAAAACTACCAGGGTAACTTGTTTAAGAATCTGTGTTGAGTTTGCAGGATTATTCCAGGTATAATTTTCAAAAAGCCTTCCTAGAATGAGCCACTCAAAAGTAAACTGCGTGCATGCAGGGACTTTGTTCCGCTCACCTCTGTATCTCCAGGGCATATGACAGTGCTCAGTCCGTAGGAGACACTCAATACATTAAACTAATAGATGACTGGATGAATATGAAGTTCTTTTTGCTCCATCTCAGACCCCTGCTGCAATAAGCAGAGCTCTGTGCTGGGAAAGAGGACGACAGAAATTTACAGACACTTGGATTTCTGGCAACAGATCTGGTTTTACCCCAGTTGAGGCTGAGAAACTTGTGGGCAAACTGAATGAATGGTCACCATCATTCCTCATCACCCTTAAATAAAACTCCAAACGGAAGAGATGATATTAGTGCCTGAAGTTTCCCCAAAGTCGATTTCTGGGGAGAAGTGAGCCAAAACACTTGCTGGTTTTCCAGCCTTTGTGTATTACATCCTGCTCAGCAGTGGGCATCCTTCCTATTGAGTGACTAGGGCACAATACACGGCCTTGGCCTTCTCCATCCAGACTTAGCTCAGGATTCAGGCTGGTTATTGCTTTTTCTGTAGTCTGCTGTTTAGGTCATATTTACCTTAATATTTAGCTTTACTAGAAATGATGGAGCAGGACCAAGGTCAGTTTCTGCCATTGAAAAGAGGCCGTGGAGACAGTTATTTAAAATCTAGAGCTGCACTGTCCAGTATGGTTGCCGCTAGCCAGCATGTGGCTATTGAAATTGAAATGAATTCAAATTAAATACCACTAAAATTCAGTTTCTCAGTCATACTAGGCCACATTTCAAGTGCTCATATGACTCAAGTAGTCACACATGGCTAGTGACTACCATATTGGACAGTACAGAGTGGATGTTTCCATCACTGTGGAGAGTTCTGTTGGATAGTGCTAGTCTAGAGTACCCAGAGACCAAGGCTGGGAACCCAGCTGATGAGCAGGAAGCTTGCTCCCCAGGGTGACTCAACAACAGCTGCACTTCTGTTGCATCTCTTCTAGCACTGTTTACTATTATTATGTTTTCCAAATGCTACTCAAAGATCCACCATGGCTAGGAAACGAAGGAAACAATTTCTCTGTTTCTACACTGGTTAACATAGAGACAGCCTTGTAAAAGGTCATCCTGACTGGTTAAGAGATTATATTAGGTTGAACCATATGAAATCCCTTTTTTGTAGGTCAGAAAGGGCTAAATATCATCAAATTCATGAGGTTCAACCTAATTCAAGGGAAAGGGAAAGAGTGGTAGAGAAATGGGGAGGGAGAGCATCTGTGGCTTGTGTTCCCTTTCTTAGTCCTCTGTTGGTATACTATGGGTTGGAGATAATTCGCATAGTTTTAACCCAGCAATGGATGGTTGACTGAATGCCTGCTTCTTCCTTGCCTGCTACTGCTGCATAAAGAGAGGGTTATGTGTGTTTTTGGCAAATAGTCATGGAAGAGTTAGGAAGTATATAGCTGTGAGAAACAGAAAAGCTGGCTTCATACATACTGTTTTCCTCACAAGCAGCCTGGATGTGGTAGTTCTAGAGCTGGGTGAGTAGTTCCGTGACACCAAGGGCTCTGATTGACATGTCTGCTTATTCTCTTGGCCTTCCCCTCATGGTTCACAAGATGGCTGCAGCAGCTCCAGGCATCACATCCTCATGTAATGATGTCCAGAGGCAGGAACTGAGAGCGGGCTCAGGGGTGGGCAGGATAGCAGGTGAGCTCACTGCATGGACCTCTCTTCCTTTAAGGGAGAAAAATCTTTCCCAGAGCCACACCTCCCCAGCAGATTTTCTCTCTGTTTCATCGACCAGAGTTTGTTAGGACTCTACTCATTAAATAATCTGGAAAAGGGAAATGTGTTTATTAATCTTAGTTTAAACATGGCCTGAAACTGGGCATATTTCCAAGCAAACAAAATTGAAATGTCATCAGCCAGGAAGAAGGAATAGGGGAAACGGACTCTGGGTAGGCAAGTCATACTATTTGCTCCAAGTTATTAAGATGCTTTCAGTTGGTAAATGACTTTGGAGAATATCTTTTGTTTTCACCTGCCTGACATCCACTGGGCCTCCTCAGTGATGCATACTGGTTCTCCTCTGGGTGTGGAGGGAGGGGGAAGGGACTCTTTTCCAAAATTCCATGGGTGGGAACATGATCTGAGGCTCAATTTCAGGACTTCTGTTTGAACTATTAGCAAAAGACATGTTCTCCTTACGCTGGGAGTCTGCGAAGATAGCATGCCAGTTAAAACTGTTGGTGGCTATTTTGCCTGCCTGCCTGAACACAAGAATGATACACATGCTAATACAACGAATGACACATGATTACTTTGGTTTTTTTTTTCTTGGCTGCGCCGTGCACCTTGTGGGATCTTAGTTCCCTGACCAGGGATTGAACCGGCACCCTTGGCAATGAAAGCGTGGAGTCCTAACCACTGCACCACCAGAAAATTCCCATGAATGATACACAATGCTAACACAGAGGAAAGTAAAGTGGAATGATAGGAGAAACTTGGTCTAAATGAAATTGCTTTAGCCCCTGTATGCAGCTATGACAGACCGGGAGTCTGTCAGTTACATGACCTAATAAATCTGCCCCCCTCCTTTTTTTCACATAAGCTAGTTTGAATTGTGAATGTGATAGTTATCAGTACCTAGCAGTGAAGTCTTAACAAGTGATAGACTTTAAAATGTACCATGGAAGGTCAGTAAGGATTTGTCCATCCCTGGCTGAGAAGTTAGCTGTTTTTGTTATGCTAACAAAGCAGCTAGTTAAATTGTTGCCTGTTCTCTCTTGGGACTCAGAGCGTGTGCCATTTGAAACTGAATCATTATTTAGTAGAACTTTTCAGGCTGTAGAATGTGTTGGCTGCTTCCTAAAGTTCTCAGTGAGTTTTTATGAGAAAGAGACAAGCTTCTCTCAGAGCTGGTCCAAGTAGAAGTAGACAAAGAAGAAAAAGATGTCTGATGAAAGAGGTCTTTTCTGCCTTTCATAGCTGAGAGTCAGGTAAAAGTATACCTTGCAGGATTGGAAGAGGTGAGTTTTCTGTCTTATGATGAAGTTTGTTCCAGCAAAAGCAGGAAGACTAGAAACAGAACAGAAGATAAGACTAAAACCAGGAAGGAGCCTGAGCTTGATGGCCTTTCATCCTCATGATCATCAGAAGACATCATGGCAGAGTGAAAACACAAGCCACGGGATGGGAGAAGATATTACAGCACATATAACCGACAAAGCACCCATATCTGGAACTCCTATAAGCAAACAAGAGACGATCCAATAGAAAAGTGGGCAGGATTGATCAATAGACATTTCACAAAAGGGGATATCCAATTAAACATGGGGAAATGCTGAACCTCACTTCTCATGAGAGAAATGCAAGGAAAACAGCTAGGGGATTCCACTATAGATTCTACCAGAACAGCTAAAATAAAAAAGATCATACCCGTGTTGTTGAAGAACTATTGGAGCCCTCAGACACTTCTGGTAGAAATGTAAATAGGTGCTTTGCAAAAGTGGGGTATTCTCCATTAAAATTGAATGTGTGCGTATCTTATTACCAAGCAATTCCACTCCCAGATATATGAGTGCATATGTACCAAAAGACACAACAGTATTACAACAGTCCCAAATTGGAAAACCCTAAACGCCCATCAACAGCAAATGGGTAAATAATTGCAATGAACGCTATACTCCAATGAACATGAACAAACTATTGCTATAGTCACTAGCAGGACGAAATCTGGCAGATATAATTTTGAGTGAAGAAGCTTGACATAAAAGAACACATCCTTAGGGTTCCATTTATGTAAGCTTCAAAAACAAGCAAAAACAATGTATGGGGTTAGAAATGAAGTGAGGACTTCCCTGGTGGCGCAGTGGTTAAGAATCCGCCTGCCAATGCAGGGGACACGGGTTCGAGCCCTGGTCCAGGAAGATCGCACATGCCGCGGAGCAACTAAACCCGTGTGCCACAACTACTGAGGCTGTGCTCTAGAGCCCGCGAGCCACAACTACTGAGCCTGCGCGCTACAGCTGCTGAAGCCCATGTGCCTAGAGCCCGTGCTCCGCAACAAGAGAAGCCACCGCAATGAGAAGCCTGCGCACTGCAACGAAGAGTACCCCCGGCTTGCTGCAACTGAAGAAAGCCCGCGTGCAGCAACGAAAACCCAACACAGCCATAAATAAATAAATAAATAAATAAATAAAAAAAAAAAAAGTGAAGGGGTTAAATAAATAAATAAATAAATAAATAAATAAATAAATAAATAAATAAATAAATAAATAAATAAATAAATAAATAAATAAATAAATAAATAAAAAGAAATGAGGTGAATGGAGACCCTGGGGAGAAGGGGAGGGGGTCTGGTTGGGCTTTCGAGGGTCCTGATGTTGTCCTATTTCTTGACCTGGCACTGGTTACACTGGTGTGCTCACTTTGTGATAATTCATGTGTGATTTCAATACTTCTCTATCTGTCAATAACATTAAAAAAATCTTCTAATCATAGACTATGGAAGAAGAGAGACGGTTGTGAGAGAGCAAATCAATGATTCATTAAAATAATAATTATCCCCTGAGCTGCAGGACAAGAAGCAGATTAGCTGAGCCTTCCCATCCCACGCTCCAGTTTTGAATTTCACTGATGCAGAGGAGAAAATGGAGGCCATTAAGCTGAGAAGGAGGGTAGAGCTCTCAAGCTGCTGCTAAGAAACCAAACTGCCAGGCCAGAGTCTAGATTAAGGACAATATCTCTTGCTTTGGTTAATATCCCATGAAATGGCCAAATGCAAATAGACTGAAAGAGTACTAAGTAGTGCACTTCTGAGGGAGTTATTTTGCCAGAGAACTCTCGGCACGGCTAACAGGGCTTCTGGTTGCTCAGCCCTGGGGCAAGCCTGGATTCCCCAACCTGCGCCATCTGGAAGTGGGTCCTAAAAGATCCTCCCCAGTGTCCCTCCTCAGATGGGAGTGGAGGACAATGGGCAGAGGGGATCCTCTCAGAGGGCAGAACCGCGGTTGTCAGATGGGCTGGTAGGGACCCCACTCGCTGCTGGCGCATGAGTCCTTACTCTTTTTGTCCAGCAGAACACAGTATAGGAAGAGGGCTGCTGATCATGGCATCTGTTTCCCCTTCTCATTTCCAAATGAGACATTCTATTGTATTATCCTATTTTCTCTTCACTCTTGTATGCAAGAACACTGCTGTATATGTTGGGAGTGTTTACGTCTATCTTTTAGTCCGAAGGATGTCAAACTCTAGGTGCTATATCCGGACCTCATTGAGAGGAGTCCACGTGACCCAGAGACCCTGGTCTTGGAGCTGGGTACAAGAACAGGACATAATTTTGGATTGTTTATGACTGGAGAGGGAGTGATTTAATTTTTGGACGTATGTGGATTGGTTATATTATGTTAAGGTTATAGATTATATTATATAGAATATAGATTATAGAAATTGTACAAATGGAAAGAAAGTTGTACAAGGATAACGAGAGGGTAGGGATAGATTGTAGAGTACGTTTGTTATTTTGCCTTCCAGTGTCAATTTCCTCTTTCTATGATAATAGCAAGATTTTCTTTTGAAGAACTGTCCTTTTCCCAATTCTAAGACCATGTGGTCTTTTCCTTTCTCTTGGCCATAGTGGTTGATCCGGACATCAACCAGTGACAGAGGCCAGGGGCCCAAGCCATGAGATTCAACTTCTGAACTTTTAAGAATCTCTTGGGAGAGAGGAGTTCCCTTTGTACTGGTGTGAGCCTGGAGCTGTTGGGGGCTGTCCTGCATTGCATGGGAAGGGTCTGCCTGAATGTAGCCAATAAAGATGAAAACAGGGCAGGAGATGGAGAGAGACCAAGTTTTACAGCCTCATCCAGGTCTGATGACAATTACCCTCCCATACCTTTTCATTGCATGAGCCACAAATATGTCATATTTTGCGTGAGACCATGTGATTGGGTTTCTGAAACTTGCAACTGAGAATCCTGTAGTCACAATCAGCTATGGGAAATGCATAAACACCTCTGTGTGCTTTGGGTATGTTTGGTGCCCTGCAGCTTTCCTTAGCTAAAAGGGAGGCAGTGGCTTTTACTGAAACAGCTATCTTTCAGAAATTAACGCAGTAAAGGGAAGACCTAGTTGAATATATTCCTCTGTTTCTTTGGTTTGGCATCCAAGGCCTAAGAGGACTTGTCCTTCAGCACATCACAAGCACACTGCTTGGTACTACGAATCCCCCTTTCCCCCTCCTCCCAGGTGAATGACGTCCAGCCCCCCACAGTCTGGGTATCCCGTTGTGAACTTCAGCTGTGTCAGTCCATCAACGAATGTATGTCACGATGATGGTGGCACACCATGGTGGCACACACACACGTGCCAGCGGCATGTCCCACCCATGTTAGAGGGGTGGAGGCCGGTAGGTTTATCAGCCATGACCATTAGACCTAGGATGACATGGGATATAGCAAGACCAGTGGTGCTCAGGCTCAGGGATCTGTGGACTGAGGAACAAGGGGGTAAAACAGTGAGATTGAGGAATGATGGTTCCCGGAAGTACGAGTGGAAGGAACAAAAGGCTGAGTAGAAGAGATATCAGAATAGGATCCACAAATAATTCAATTTCGTTTCTTTTTATGGCTGAGTAATATTCCATTGTATATATGTGCCACATCTTCTTTATCCATTCATCTGTCGATGGACACTTAGGTTGCTTCCATGTCCTGGCTATTGTAAATAGAGCTGCAATGAACATTGTGGTACATGACTCTTTTTGAATTATGGTTTTCTCAGGGTATATGCCCA
>NC_041217.1:22861961-22862880 GCF_002837175.3 Physeter macrocephalus
CCAGTACCATACTGTCTTGATTACTGTAGCTTTGTAGTATAGTCTGACGTCCAGGAGCCTGATTCCTCCAGCTCCGTTTTTTTTCCCTCAAGACTGCTTTGGCTATTCGGGGTCTTTTGTGTTTCCATACAAATTGTGAAATTTTTTGTTCTAGTTCTGTGAAAAATGCCATTGGTAGTTTCATAGGGATTGCATTGAATCTGTAGATTGCTTTGGGTAGTATAGTCATTTTCACAACGTTGATTCTTCCAATCCAAGAACTTGGTATGTCTCTCCATCTCTTTGTATCATCTTTAATTTCTTTCATGAAAATCTTATAGTTTTCTGCATACAGGTCTTTTGTTGCCTTAGGTAGGTTGAATTCTCTATGTACAGTATCATGTCATCTGCAAACAGTGACAGCTTTACTTCTTCTTTTCTGATTTGCATTCCTTTTATTTCTTTTTCTTCTCTGATTGCTGTGGCTAGAACTTCCAAAGCTATGTTGAATAATAGCAGTGGGAGTGGACAACCTTGTCTTGTTCCTGATCTTAGTGGTAATGGTTTCAGTTTTTCACCACTGAGAACGATGTTGGCTGTGGGTTTGTCATGTATGGCCTTTATTATGTTGAGGTAAGTTCCCTCTATGCCTACTTTGTGGAGGGTTTTTATCATAAATGGGTGTTGAATTTTGTCAAAAGCTTTTTCTGCATCTATTGAGTTGATCATATGGTTTTTCTCCTTCAATTTGTTAAGATGGTTTACCACATTGATTGATTTGTGTATATTGAAGAATCCTTGCATTCCTGGTATAAACCCCACTTGATCATGGTGTATGATCCTTTTAATGTGCTGTTGGATTCTGTTTGCTAGTATTTTCTTGAGGATTTTTGCATCTCTGTTCATCAGTGATATTGGCCTGCAGTTTTCTTTTCTGTGA
>NC_041217.1:22863350-22864022 GCF_002837175.3 Physeter macrocephalus
ACTTCTCCTTTTTCATTTCTAATTTTATTGATTTGAGTCCTCTCCCTCTTTTTCTTGATGAGTCTTGCTAATGGTTTATGAATTTTGTTTATCTTCTGAAAAAACCAGCTTTTAGTTTTATTGATCTTTGCTATGGTTTCCTTCATTTCTTTTTCATTTATTTCTGATCTGATCTTTATTATTTCTTTCCTTCTGCTAACTTTGGGATTTTTTTGTTGTTCTTTCTCTAATTTCTTTAGGTGTAACGTTAGGTTGTTTATTTGAGATGTTTCTTGTTTCTTGAGGTAGGATTGTATTGCTATAAACTTCCCTCTTAGAACTGCTTTTGCTGCAGCCCATAGGTTTTGGGTCATCGTGTTTTCATTGTAATAGTCTTTATTTTAAAGTCTATTTTGTCTGATATGAGAATTGCTTCCCCAGCTTTCTTTTGATTTCCATTTTCATGGAATATCTTTTTCCATCTCTTCATTTTCAGTCTGTATGTGTCCCTAAGTCTGAAGTGGGTCTCTTGTGGACAGCATATATGTGGGTCTCATTTTTGTATCCATTCAGCCAGTCTATGTCTTTTGGTGGGAACATTTAAGCCATTTACATTTAAGGTAATTATCAATATGTATGTTCCTATTACCATTTTCTTAATTGTTTTGGGTTTGTTATTGTAGGTCTTTTCCT
>NC_041217.1:22865436-22888605 GCF_002837175.3 Physeter macrocephalus
TGGCTTGCAGAGTTTCTGCTGAAAGATCAACTGTTAACCTTATGGGGATTCCCTTGTATGTTATTTGTTGCTTTTCTCTTGCTGCTTTTAATATTTTTCCTTTGTATTTCATTTATGATAGTTTGATTAATATGTATCTTGACATGTTTCTCCTTGGATTTACCCTGTATGGGACTCTCTGTGCTTCCTGGACTTGATTGACTCTTTCCTTTCCCATATTAGGGAAGTTTTCAACTAAAATCTCTTCAAATATTTTCTCAGTCCCTTTCTTTTTCTCTTCTTCTTCAGGGACCCCTATAATTTGAATGTTCGTGTGTTTAATGTTGTCCCAGAGGTGTCTAAGACTGTCCTAAATTCTTTTCATTCTTTTTTCTTTATTCTGCTCTGCGTAGTTATTTCCACTGCTTTATCTTCCAGGTCACTTATCCGGTCTTCTGCCTCAGTTATTCTGCTATTGATTCTTTCTAGAGAATTTTTTATTTCGTTTATTGTGTTGTTCATCATTGTTTGCTATTTAGTTCTTCTAGGTCCTTGTTGATTGTTTCTTGTATTTTGTCCAATCTATTTCCAAGATTTTGGATCATCTTTACTATCATTTCTCTGAATTCTTTTTCAGGTAGAATGCCTATTTCCTCTTCATTTGTTTGGTCTGGTAGGTTTTTACCTTGCTCCTTCATCTACTGTGTGCTTCTCTGTCTTCTCATTTTGCTTAGCTTACTGTGTTTGGGGGTCTCCATTTTGCAGGCTGCAGGTTCGTAGTTACCGTTCTTTTTGGTGTCTGCCTCCAGTGGCTAAGTTTGGTTCAGTGGGTTGCGTAGGCTTCCTGGTGGAGGGGACTGGTGTCTGTGTTCTGGCGGATGAGGCTGGATCTTGTCTTTCTGGTGGGCAGGAACGCGTCCTGTGGTGTGTTTTGGGGTGTCTGTGACCTTGTTATGATTTCAGGCAGCCTCTCTGCTAATGGGTGGGGTCATGTTCCCATCTTACTAGTTGTTTGGCATAGCGTGTCCAGCACTGTAGCTTGCTGGTCGTTGAGTGGAGCTGTGTCTTAGCGCTGAGATGGAGATCTCTGGGAGAGCTTTTGCTGTTTGATATTATGTGGAGCCAGGAGGTCTCTGGTGGACCAATGTCCTGAACTTGGCTCTCGCACCTCAGAGGCACAGGCCTGACACCCGGCTGGAGCACCGAGACCCTGTCAGCCACACGGCTCAAAAGAAAAAGGAGAGGGCTTCCCTGGTGGCGCAGTGGTTGAGGGTCCGCCTGCCGATGCAGGGGACACGGGTTCTTGCCCCGGTCCGGGAGGATCCTGCATGCTGCGGAGCGGCTCGGCCCATGGTTCCTCTTCATTTGTTTGGTCTGGTAGGTTTTTACCTTGCTCCTTCATCTACTGTGTGATTCTCTGTCTTCTCATTTTGCTTAGCTTACTGTGTTTGGGGGTCTCCATTTTGCAGGCTGCAGGTTCGTAGTTACCGTTCTTTTTGGTGTCTGCCTCCAGTGGCTAAGTTTGGTTCAGTGGGTTGCGTAGGCTTCCTGGTGGAGGGGACTGGTGTCTGTGTTCTGGCGGATGAGGCTGGATCTTGTCTTTCTGGTGGGCAGGAACGCGTCCTGTGGTGTGTTTTGGGGTGTCTGTGACCTTGTTATGATTTCAGGCAGCCTCTCTGCTAATGGGTGGGGTCATGTTCCCATCTTACTAGTTGTTTGGCATAGCGTGTCCAGCACTGTAGCTTGCTGGTCGTTGAGTGGAGCTGTGTCTTAGCGCTGAGATGGAGATCAAACAAATCCACCAATGATAACAAGCGCTAAAAACTATAGAAAAAACAAACAAACAAACCCCAAAACAGACAGATAGAACCCTAGGACAAATGGTAAAAGCAAATCTATACTGACAAAATCACACAAAGAAGCATACACATACACACTGACAAAGATATATATATATACATATATATGTATAGAGAGAAAGAGAGAGGAATAGAGCAAGCAAATCAATAAACAAATCTACCAATGATAATAAACTCTAAATACAAAACTAAGATAAACATAAAACCAGAAACAAATTAGATGCAGAAAGCGAACTCCAAGTCTATAGTTGCTCCCAAAGTCCGCTGCCTCAATTTGGGATGATTCGTTGTCTATTCAGGTATTCCACAGATGCAGTGTACATCAGGTTGATTGTGGAGATTTAATCTGCTGCTCCTGAGGCTGCTGGGAGAGATTTCCCTTTCTCTTCTTTGTTCGCACAGCTCCCGGGGTTCAGCTTTGGATTTAGCCCCGCCTCTGTGTGTAGGTCGCCTGAGGGCGTCTGTTCTTCGCTCAGACAGGACGGGGTTAAAAGAGCCGCTGTTTCGGGGGCCCTGGCTCACTCAGGCAGGGGGGAGGGAGGGGCACGGAGGCGGGTCGAGCCTGCGGCGGCAGAGGCCGGCGTGACGTTGCAACAGCCTGAGGCGCACCGTGCGTTCTCCAGGGGAAGCTGTCCCTGGATCCCGGGACCCGGCAGCGGCGGGCTGCACAGGCTCCCGGGAGGGGCGGTGTAGAGAGTGACCTGCGCTCGCACACAGGCTTCTTGGTGGCAGCAGCAGCAGCCTTAGCGTCCCACGCCCGTCTATGGTGTCCGCGCCGACAGCCGCGGCTCGTGCCCATTTCTGGAGTTCATTTAGGCGGTGCTCTGAATCCCCTCTCCTCGTGCACCCCAAAACAATGGTCTCTTACCTCTTAAGCAGGTCCAGACTTTCCCGGACTCCCTCCCGGCTAGCCGTGGCGCACTAGCGCCCTCAGGCTGTGTTCGCGCAGCCAACCCCAGTCCTCTCCTTGCGATCTGACCACAGCCCGAGCCTCAGCTCCCAGCCCCGACCCGCCCTGACGGGTAAGCAGACAAGCCTTTCGGGCTGGTGAGTGCCGGTCGGCACCGATCCTCTGTGCGGGAATCTCTGCGCTTTGCCCTCCGCACCCCTGTGGCTGCGCTCCCCTCCGCGGCTCCGAAGCTTCCCCCCTGCACCCCCGTCTCCGCCAGTGAAGGGGCTTCCTAGCGTGTGGAAGCTTTTCCTCCTTCACAGCTCCCTCCCACTGGTGCAGGTCCCGTCCCTATTCTTCTGTCTCTGTTTATTCTTTTTTCTTTTGCCCTACCCAGGTACGTGGGAAGTTTCTTGCCTGTTGGGAAGTCTGAGGTCTTCTGCCAGTGTTCTGTAGGTGTTCTGTAGGAGTTGTTCCACATGTAGTTGTATTTCTGATGTATTTGTGGGGAGGAAGGTGATCTCCATGTCTTACTCCTCTGCCATCTTGAAGGTCTCTCTCCTGCTTTTTCTATTAAGAGTGACTGTATCTTTAAATGAACTTATGTACAAAACAGAAATAGATGCACAGACATAGAAAACAAACTTATGGTTACCAAAGGGGAAAGGGTGGGGCAGGGATGGATTAGGATGGGATTATACACATATATATAAAATAGATAACCAACAAGGACCTACTGTATAGCACAGGGAACTATACTTAATATTTTGTAATAACCTCTAAGGGAAAAGAATCTGAAAAAGAATATATATATACAACTGAATCACTGTGCTGTACAGCTGAAACTAACACAACATTGTACATCAACTATACTTCAATTTAAAAAATTATGGAAAAAAAAAGGAATGTTTGCATCTTATCATCCCACCAAATTTGAAGTCACAACTCCTCCCCAGCATCTGGCACCATGTAGACCAAAAGTAGGTGCTGAAAAAAGCTTGACGAGTCTGACTGCTCACTCCATGTTGGTGCCTGGGGGGTATGTGCCTGGGGGGAAATGAAGTGGAATCCGGCACAGACCTGCCCTCTGGGGGCTTGTGCTGACTTGGGGAAGTGTGGGGAGGGGACTCCAGCCTGCGGCCAATCCTGGGGCTGATGGACGTTGCCAACAGTGGCTTCTACTTACCACCCATCTGTTCAAGGAATCTTGTGAGCTCCTAAGATAATTTTTTGCTCCTGACAGAGAGAGAGAAAGTACTGTTTCTTACTGCAGGAGACTTGACTTCTTCATTTCACAAAAGCAGCAGCGAAAATGGCTGTTGACTAAAATTGTGAACTTTGCCTGATGGTTGTTGGTAAGGCAACAGGCCCTAATACAGGGGCTGGTGCTGATAAATACTGAGTAAGATAGGGGCTGGTGCTGGTCAAAGAAGTGCTGATAGCAGGTTCTCTTTGATGAACACTTGGTTACCAGTAACTCCACTCTGTATTTATAGCACAACATGATTTTACAAAAGGTCTCTGATGGAAAGTTATATGAATTTCAGGCAAAGTGATTTCTAAAAGACTTTTAAAGTCATAGAAAATTAACCTTGATATAATGTTAAGCAATAAAAACAAGTTCAAACACATAAAGTTTGTATGTACAGAATTATATATATATGTATATACACACACATATATACAGTTTTCTATATCTGCATCTACATACTTAACACACACACAAAATTAATAGGAAATGCCCAGTGTTAATAGTGGTTTCCCTTAGGTCATGGAATGATGTGATTTGGGTTTTCTTCTTTTGTATTTCCAAATGCTTTATAATGATTGTGTATTATTTTTCTACATGAATATATATTTTATCAGAATATGAAGACACAATTGTTTTTAAAAATAGGGGGTGGTGGTGGGGTGACTTGGGAGATTGGGATTGACATATATACGCTAATATGTATAAAATAGATAGCTAATAAGCACCTGCTCTATAAAAAATTAAATAATAAAAAAATAAAAAAAAATAATGAGCTGAAGCCTATAAATGATAATGTGACATGTGGGTTGTATCACAAACATCCCATATTTTACAGACTGCCTAGCTAGGGTTTGGTCATCCAGGAAGCTGATGGTGGGACTGAGAATTAAGTGTGGGGAATTTTGAGGAACTTGGCCGTCTTCTGTCAAGCCCTTACCCATATGCCTAAAGAAGACAGACTGATGACGTCTCTTATTGCACAGCGTATGTGTCATTTGGGGGGACAGGAGTTGGAAGCTGCAGGGGAATATCTTCCAGGGAAGTTATCTCCCAGGCAGCTCTCACTGCACCCACCTGAGATGGAACGCAGGATGAGTCTGATTTGTCACAGGCTTCATGAATGTTGGTCACCAGCTTTTTGTAGTTCAGAGTGACTGTTCAGCTTTGTTCTTTCTTTGTGTTACACTGGGATCCAGTTGTTCATTGGCACAGAGAAACCGAGTGTTTTCACTTTGATACATCAATCTGTCCATCTGCTGGTGTATTTATTTATCAGCATATTTGCAGGGAAGACTGCATGCAAAAGACGTTGTGGCAGAAGAAGTGAATTCAGGTATGGGCAGTGGGTAGGTGTGCAATTGTATTATTCCATCTTCTCAGGCCAGGGATTTTGATGTGAGGCGGGAATGCTATTAAAGTGGTCAGCGTTAGCAAGAAGAAAGTGTTGTCTTGGAGATGTGCCCCTCTGAATAATCAGAAGGACCTGGGTCTCCACCAGATTCACTCAGTGACTTACGCTGCCCCTCCAAGGTGAAGCTCAGATGCTACTGGGGGGACAGTTGGTGGAGGAGGACAGAGGGAACTATGGGGTCTGTGACGTAGAGAGACAGAGAGGGAGGATTATTTTCCAGTGCCCATCGAGGAGTCCTCTGGGGGGATTCCATGGTGAAAATAAAGAATCCTTTTGACTCTATAGATATGCCTAACCTCTAAAAGTAAGACTTCTTTCTGATAGTGGACTCTGCCTTCATACCTTACCAGGTGTGATGGGCAAAATGAGGGTTTAGAGATCCTAAATTTCTGCATGAAGATCCACAGAGGGGAGTCAGCTTGGCCTTGCTGAGTGCCTGCTGTGCGCTGTCCTCAAATCATGCTGTGGAGACGAGGAAAACTGTTTCTCTTCTGGGGCAGTGGAGTCTGCACTTCTGTGAAGCCTGGGACTCAGGCGAAGCTCCTGCCAGACGCCTCCTCTGCAGTCCTCCAGAGCATAGAGTTTCCAGGATGAAGGCTAGAGGGAGCTAGAGAATATGAGGCAAAGTCTGGTTTATACAAATAATTATTTATATGTCATTGTATTTTGTTTTTGAAGTTTATATGTGCCTCTGTTCTTGAGTGATTGTCCAGTTATTTTAATGAAATGGAGTAAATTAAGTTGCATAAATCAAGTCTCAAATTGCATTTGGTTGTTGCAACATAATTATTCACAAGTTACTGATATCAGTATTAAAAACATTCGTAGGTCATAGGTTTTAAAGTTTTTGAAAGATTTGCATAAACTGTATCTCATTTAATACAGCAAGCCTATGAAGTAGGGATTTTTATCCGTGCTTTACAGATGAAGAGAGTGAGGTTCAGAGGGTGAGATGCATTCAAAACCATACAGCTAATAAGAATCAGAGCTGGGATTTTTAACCCTTCATTTCTTACTGTAAGCACAGCATTCTTTCCATCTTTCCATTCTTGTCCTCCTTTACCTCTTGGGCTTAAAATGAACTCTCCCCTGGCTAACTGGATAAGGCAGACTTTCTAGCATGGAATTGGTGGCTCAGAGCTTAGGGCATCTTTCTCTCTTCCTATCATGTTGATTTGCAGATATCAAGCAGAGATTCAGGATGGTGGGAGAATGAGAGCATATTGTACTTCAGTTGTAACCACACTAGTTTCTCCATTAATTTACTAAATATTTACTCTATGCCAAGCACTGATCTAGGCTCGGGGGGGTACAGTGGGGAATAAGGCAGATGTGGATCCTGCCCTCAGGCAGCCTAGAACCTCACAGGGAAGACAAGTATTAAAGAAGTCATTATTCACCCTACTGAATGCTATGAAGAGGTGCGCCATGCACCTTTATACAATACGGGGTCTGAGACAGGAAGATCCAAACTTGGCGTATCTGGTAAGGCTTCCAAGAGAGAGTGATGTTCAAGCCAAGAGTAGAATTAGCTAAACAGAGTTCTAAGTCATGTGGAATGAGACACTTTTGAAGAATTGAGAGAACGTCAGTCCAGCTGGAATGAGTAAAGAGAAGGATATAGACCAATGCAAGTGAGCTGGGACCAGGTTACGAAGGGAATGTAAAAACTCCTATCTTTATCCTAAAAGTTATGGGAAACAATTGAAGGATTTTTAGCAGGAGTGTGACATGGTCAGATTTGAATTTTCAAAGTATTATTGTAGCTGTACTGTGTATGACAAATATGTGTATGAGTTTTGGACTTGGTGAGTTTGAGGTGGCTATGTGGCACCCAAATGATTGATGGGCAGGTGGGCAGCCAGAGCTTAGGAGAAAGTCTAGGGTACAGAGGCAGATGGGAGAGGGTTTGGCATAAGTGAAACCAAGAGAGTGGATGAAGTCTACTTGGGGAAAAGGTAGAGAGAGAAGAGAAGGTATCCTTTATTCTACAAACATTTACTGACCATGATGTGCCTAGGAGTATTCTAGTACTTGGGCTGCAGAATAAAAAAGATGAAGATCCCTGCTCTGTGGGCCTATATTCTAGTTTGGGAGGTAAAACTGAAATACTTCAGCCAAGAAGAAGAAGAAGAAGAAGAAGACCACTGCCCTAACAAATTCCCCAAAACTACGTAGCTTAAAAGAACAGACATTTATTCTCTCACAGGTTTGAATGCTTGAAGTCCAGAGTCAAGGTGTCGATGGTGCGATTCTCTTTCTGAAGGATCCAGGGGAGAATCTGTTCCATGCCTTTCTCTTAGCATTTTTCGTTACCAGCAATCCTTGACATTCCTTGCTTTGTAGGTGTATCACTCCAGTCTCTGCCTTGTCATCACATGTGTTCTCCCTGTTTTGTCTGTCTCAGTATCTCTTCTCCTATTCTTATAAGGACACCAGTCATATCGGATTAGGGTCCACACTAATTCAGGATGACCTCATCATTTTTTTTTAATTTTTAAAGTTTTTTGTTGAAGTATAGTTGATTTACAATGTTTCAGGTGTAGAGCAAAGTGATTCAGTTATAAATATAAATATATATATATTTATTCTTTTTCAGATTCTTTTCCATATAGGTTATTACAGGATACTGAATATAGTTCCCCTTGCTACACAGTAGGTCCTTGTTGTTTATCTATTTTATATATAGTAGTGTGTATTTGTTAATTCCAAATTCCTAATTTATCCCTCACCCCACCTTCCCCTTTGGTAACCATACGTTTGTTTTCGATGTCTGTGAGAGTATGACCTCATCTTAACTCTATTCCACCTGCAAAGATCCTATTTTCTAATAAGGTCACATTTACAGGTACTGGGTACAGTTACCTTACAGGTATTGGTACAGTTAGAACCTCAACATATCTTTCTGGACGACACAGTTCAACCCATAACACCTGCTAAGCAAATAGTAGCTGACTAATTATTATTTGCTGAATAAGTAAATGAAATGAATGACATGTGATTGGATATAAGATGTGTACCTAGTTTCACGAGACTACTGTTGATCTGAAATGGAGGAGTTTGGACAGTGCTTTATCAAGGGTGGTGAAGCTTGTTGATTGAAATGCTGATTTGATTTTATAGGGCCAGGCAATGGAGAATTATAGCTTATAGTTTGAGATTTAAGAATTTTAGATTTTGAATTTACCTAAAGATGTCACCATATTTTTGTCCCTAGATTCTGTAAAAAATGACTGGTAAAAATACCATTTGCTAGCTTGGAACACCCAAGAAGCAAGTCTGTGGTCTCCGAACAGAGATTATTTTTCTCGAGTTAATGTCTTTGAAAGTGGCAGTAATGGACTCAGGAAAGCAAACATGGAAAACGCTAGTGTTAAGACGAGCATCATTTTCTATAATCAAAGAGTCTAAATATAGCCTCTATGATTATATATCAACGCCATATACAGCATCTTCCCCCTGAGCTTCCTCAAGTCTATCAGAAACATGATCCATTACATTTCTCACCTTTTCACAGCTTCATCAGAGGGGCTGTTATTTTGGCTCACAAGTAGGACTGAATCTGCAACGAAGAAATCTAGGAGGCTGGTTTCTTCCTAAATCCCCCATGCTGGGCCCTGTAGGCGGGCACAAGTGCTGTACTGGCAGGTACTAATCGGCTGTAGGCAGCGTGCTTTGCAGGTTCAGCCTCTTTAGAAATGCGAGGCATTCATAGACACCTAGCAGCCTGTGCTTCTGAACCCCATCTGTTATAGGTTAAATTGTGTCCCCTAAAAGGAGACATTGAAATCCTAACTCCCAGGACCTCAGAATGGGACCTTATTTAGAAATAGGGTCTTTGCAGATGTAATCAAGTTAAAATGAGGCCATTAGGGTGGACCATAATTCAATATGACTGGCATCCTTATAGAAGAGGGAAATTTGGACAGGGACTAAAAGAGAAGGCCACGTGAAGACAGAGACACACAGGGAGAAGGCCATGTGATGACAGATGCAGAGACTAAAGGACTCCAGCTCAAGCCAAGGAAAGTCAGGGGTTGTCAGTTGCAGAAGCTGGAAGAGGCAAGGAAGTATTCTCCCCTTCCTTTAGAGGAAGCATGGTCCTGCTGACACCTTGATTTCAGACTTCTAGCTTCCAGAACTGTGAGAGAATAAATTTCTATTGGTCTAAGCCACCTAGTTTGTATTCCTTTATTATGGCAACCCTAGGAAATGAATACATTATTTCTTTCACCAACGTTTATCTGTCTTAACTTTCCTTTCTCTAGGGCCTTGTACCCTGTTGGGTTAATTATTATTAAGGTATTTGCAGTTGTTGATGGCATCGTGGGGTGTGTGGGGAGCTGCTGAGAACCGCATGCTCTGTAAAGGGACCTTGTCTGGCAGGTCACCCTCAAATGTGGTAATGGAGGAGAGTTTAATGAAGGGAAACACAGAGGTGGACGGGGTGAGGGAACTACCAGGGATGGCGAGGGATGACTCCTACCAACTGGGGCTCATAACAAAGGGTGCCATTACCACCCCTTAGCCTGACGGAGGCAGGGGAGGGACAGTCACCAGAGCCAGGGACAGCAGTAGCTGTGGCCGTAGGAGGCGGCTGCCTAGCAGGATCTGCATGGCAGGGAGGGAGCCAGGGGGATCAATTCCTGCTTGTCCTCTTCTCCCATCCTCTGATATCTGTTAGCTTCACCCAGCCGGCAGCTGGAGGGCCAGAGAGCCTGGGGATGCAGCCTATAAATGTCGGTCTGCCTGGGCTACAAAGAAAGGTGAAGCAGGGTAGAGTGAGGTTCCCAGGAGGGGGTGGCGATGGGGACTGTGCACTGAAACTCCAGATGGGGCAGGGAGCCAGCTGTCAGCAGCCGGCCCCTCCCCGGCTTTGATCCACTTGTCCAAGGATATGCCTGGTAAGAAAGTCCCCCTTTCGAGCCTATTTGCCTTTTGGTGGCACCTATTTTTATGTGAGAAGTAGCTGTCTCTGAATGCTAGGTTCTAATGCAGATTCTTTTGAAGCTCAAGGGTGATGGGGCAGAGATGGAGGGAGAGAAACCTAACAAAAATGAGACAGATAATGGTGGATTGTTAGCTTGGAGGCAAGGATTGCCAGAAGGAAACTACTGACTAGGGATGAGGTTAGAAAGAATCAAATCATGTACTAAGGGAAAGAAGGTGAGGTGGATTCCTGTTAATGGCGAGAACGAGCTAGAGAACGATGTGGAAAGATGACCGGAATGCAATCCCGAGAGAAATCAGTGCAAGGGATTTCTGAGTGTGAGAAACGGAGAGAACAAAATAGTATCTTTCTTACCGGGTTGTGGTGAAAGCAAGTGAGTCGATGGGTGGAAAAGTCCTCTTTGGCTCTGAAGCACTGTATACATATACAGTGTATAACAACAATCACTATAATTAAACCATCTAGTTGAGGGTACAGGAAGATGCCTGAACAGTTTCAGCTAACCTGATGGATTGCATATGACTACTCATTGTCATTTTCACCTTAATAAACAAAGGGGACTTTATTTCCTCAACTAAAGGTAGAGGACTTGGGTTATAAAGTAGGGCCGATCTAAGAACAGAAATCAGTCAATTGAGATGGAAAAGTTTGCAACTTCAGCTTTGTCAAACTCCTGGGTTTGTTCCCTGTTTAATTCATCCTATGAGAGTCTCACTGACTTGGTAGTTTTCAGTTCCTAACTGACTGGCCAAGAGGAGATGCTTCTGATTATCACCTGAGCAGGTGTACAGAAGGGAGCCAGGGCCATACTTCCATTCCTTAGGAGAGACCTGTTTAATTTTTTTGGTGTGGCCATAGCAACAATAGGTAGCAATCTCAAAGAGCTTTCAACTGAGGGTATTTCAAATCCCATGCCTTCATCTTCCCCCTTCTTTAGCTCCCAAGAAGAACATTCTCTGGCTCTTTAATTGCATCTTGGATGATGCCTTCTCTGTGATTTTTCCTGGTTCCTTCTTTGCTTACTCTTTAAATGTAGCTTTCGTCAAAGTTTTATCTTCCCATCTTTTCTCTTCTTGCTCAGCTTCCCTTTCTGAGGTGGTCTCACTTATATCCACTGCTGAATTTCTTTTGGTGAATGCAAATTTCCAATGGTCTTCTGGATACCTTCACATGCATTTCTCATCAGTAACTAAAAATGACCACATTTAATTTAACACCACACTTTCCACCATACTGCTTCTCTTGCCATATTTACCTATCATGACTCTTGGGACTTCTACCCTTGTTGTCACTTGGGTGGAAACCTCAGTCATCTTCCATTGCTTGTTCTCTCATTCTCTCTAGAATCCATTCTCTCTTGACACCCAAATAATCAATTGCCAAGTCCTGTCCTTTCTTCCCTTGAGCTTTCTTCCCAACCCAATACGCTGGTTCAGCTCTAATATAAGTACTTACTAACCTTTCTCTGGATTATTTCAATCGCTTCTTGACATATCAAATTTCCAGCCCATTTTCGTCATTGTCACACGAGTCATCTTCCTACAAACAGGGCAGATAGTTCTACCCCCTCAATATCTTCAGTGGCTCCTTCTTGCCCAAAGTATCTGGTTCAGTTCCTGGCTGTGGCTTTAAGGCCCTCCAGGATTGAGGCCCGAGCTGTCTTTCCTGCTTCCTCACCCACTGTGCCTGTCTCTGCCCCTACACATGTCACACTGCACTTCTCACTCTTCCCTGAACTTGCCATGCAAGCCTCTATGTTTTTACTTATACTGTCTGTGGACTCTTCCTTGCTTCTATTCAAATCCAGGTCTCCACATAGCTTTCCCTGAGCCCCCTGGTTGGAATTAATCATTCCTGACTTCATCTTTCCCCAGTATTTTGCTTACTTCTCTTCTATACTTCTTCTTTTTTTGTTTCCTTTAAATTTATTTATTTATTTATTTATTTTTGGCTGAGTTGGGTCTTTGTCGCTGCACGCGGGCTTTCTCTAGTTGCCGCCATGGGGGGCTACTCTTTGTTGCAGTGCGCGGGCTTCTCATTGCGGTGGCTTCTCTTGTTGCGGAGCACGGGCTCTACGTGTGCAGGCTCAGTAGTTGTGGTGCACGGGCTTAGTTGCTCCGTGACACGTGGGATCTTCCCGGACCAGGGCTCGAACCTGTGTCCCCTGCATTGGCAGGCGGATTCTTAACCACTGCGCCACCAGGGAAGCCCCTATACTTCTTTTCTTGTTGCTTTATATTATAGCTAGTTGCCTTCCCTCCAGATTGTATGCTTCTCAAGAGCAGCCACTGAATTTTATTCCATTCTGTATCCCCGTGACTCCATCCCACAGAGCTTCACACATAGTGGCCTCTCGATAAATGTTAGCAATTGAATGAATACTATTCAAATCCTACAATGTGGGTCATTGAGAGGCTGATTTTGAAGGCTGTATCATAGCTTCAGAATTCCTGATCTTTCTTCGCCCGAGCCAAAAGTTCAAAAGAAGATGGTTTAGTCACTGAAGAAGTAGCCTCTGGGAAGTCTGAAACGGAAACGCAGCTGTACTCCCATTTCATTTTGTTCCTGTGGTTTTTGTCTCACGGCCTTGACTTGAAATTTCAGTTGGAAACTTGAAATGCAATGAAAATAGTTTCTTCTGTGTCACCCAATAATAAGGCTATTGAAACCCTTCATTTTCACGTAAACATTTCTCTTGAAAATCAACTCTGCTACAAAGTGGGGCTAATTCAACTGCCACCCATGCGGATGTAGTTGTGAGGATGACTTTAAATGGGACATTTTTAGACTCTGCAATATGTCAACAAGTTAAGAGTTTCATTCATTTAAAAAATGTAAATAAATGCAGCTGCATCTGGCTATACGGACAATAAAAGTGAGATAGTGGTGGTGCTAAAGCAAGTGGGAAGATGCTCTGAATGGAGAGAGACACCCAGCTTTGAGGCTAACTTAAGGAGCATTAATGAATATATTTAGAAAACCCATGCAGCAAAACTCATACCTCCAGCTCATGTTCTTTTCACTCTGTGAGCTAGCGGAATTCATCATGACAGCTTAAGAACAACAAATAAAGAATGGGCTGCCTACCAAAACATCAAATGGTGAGAAAAGAAAGTCACATTCATTAAACATGCATGTTGGAATTCTCCATTACTATACTTAAAATAATTATATAACTTCATATTTCCCATTAGAATCTTTTGTTGAGTTAAGCAGTGTTCAACTTTCAAAATCTAGATTTCCAGAAATCAACTTGAAATCTGTTTGTTTGAAGATATAATGCATTTTCTCCTAAAATGCCATTATAAATGCAACTAGGTACCCAGGCTGGCCCACTAAAGCCATTTAAGCTTAGAATATTGATGCCATATTGTATATTTGCAAGGAAAATTAGTAAAAAAAATATTTGCACAGCAATATTAGCATTTATGTAAGTAATTTAACCTCTCATCCTTGAAATTAAGAAAGGTTTTCCTCTTTACTAAATGATAATGCCTGTGGAAAAATAGATTTCATTAAAGGAGGTTGAAAATATAGATTGGTATTGTAGTGGAGAGTCTGAAGGGAAATTTGGGCTCTTTCCCAGGCTTTCTAATTTGATGCTGTTGGTTCTTTTTTTTTTTTTTTTTTTTTTTTTTTCTTTTCGGTACACGGGCCTCTCTCTGTTTTGGCCTCTCCCGTTGCGGAGCACAGGCTCCGGACGCGCAGGCTCAGCGGCCATGGCTCACGGGCCCAGCCGCTCCGCGGCATGTGGGATCTTCCCGGACCGGGGCACGAACCCGTGTCCCCTGCATCGGCAGGCGGACTCTCAACCACTGCGCCACCAGGGAAGCCCGCTACTGGTTCTTGATGACATTACATTTCACTTCCAAATGTAGGGCCTTCCTTTTTCCTCATATGACTGTGTCACTAGCACTACTTTAAAGTTGTCATTCATGATGAGGGTCATTTTTCTTTGACTCACAAATGGAAGAAAAAAGGGAGGGACATTTTCCTGAGGTAACTGAACAAAAAATTACATGAGAGGAAAAATGGAAAAGAGGCTCTTACAAAGAGTATGTGTGCATATGAAAAACAAATTTCTCATATGGGTACATTGAGCTGAGTCAGCAAAAACGGAAGGTTTTATTTTTTTCCCCCTTAAAGAAGAAAAGAGCTACTCATTAGATTTGATGGTTCCCTGCCATGCTATTACCTCCTGAAAGGCACGGACAAGCACAGAAAGGACACAGCATGCCACTGGCTATTCTTTTTTATGGGACATTCATACCTCAGTTGTTTGTAACTTTGAGATTTACTGCTCTCTCTCTCACTAACAACTTTAGATTTTACAACTGTGATTTATTTCTCTTTCATTTTCCATAGAGTAAACTACTGTATTCTCTTTTTAAAAAATTGTATCTATCTCTCACTCTCCATAACCTTTATCTCAGATCCAACTTGCTACCACTGTTTAGATCATACTTTTCTCAGACCTTTCTTCAGCCAAGAAGAATTCCGTGGCTTCCCATTTTCTTCACAAGTGGAAACTTTTCTGCCAGGTGTCCAGATTCTCCATAATAGGGCCTCCCCCTTTGTAGCCAAGTTCACGCCTCCTCCACTTCCCATCAGATCTCTCTGCTGTGATTTGGCCAGAATCTTTCCCGTTCTTTGAAAATGCCACAACCATTCCAGCTTCTATGCATCATCAGCTCATGTTTTCCTTCTTGCAATTCATACTTTTTCCTCCCCTGGCTATCTAAATTCCACCTACATGTAGGAAACAATGTTTGGGGGATCTAATTCTACTTATAATAATTTTAGGCACATGAGACCTTAGTAGTGATGTTTGAACTACATGACCCAGCCTTCCAAGTTACCCTTGATTGGACTAAGAGAGTATATCTGACCCCAGATGAAATGGTCAGATTCTCTCTCCCGGGAGTTTGGAAATGAAACTGAAAACCAGTATGAGTGTTTAGATCTGGAACATGTAAACTTAGGAGCTGAGGGTCAACCACATCCTCTTTTGTGGAAGAGAGACTATGGAAACCTAATGGTAGAAAGAGAGAGTATGCAGCACTTAGGGTTCTTGGTAGAAACCAACAGAAACCAGCTCTAGTTTACTTAAGCAGAAAATATTTATTTCAAGGATATTATGTAGCTCCTAGAATCAATGGGAAGGCTGGAGGGCCAGGTTTGGAAAATGGACAGGGATCAGAGGAGACTAAGCAGTCAGAGACAGACAAGGTGTCTGCCCAGAGACCATCTGGTTGGAATGCCACCCTAGGCTCCATGTCCTGTCTTGTCTCTTACAGGACAATAGAGCAGCTGCAATGATCTTTCTAAATTTTAACTCAGATTATGACACTCTCCTGCTGTTGTATAATGAAGAAATTTCTTTGATCTTTGTCCCAGATTCCTGGCATGGAGCTTCTAAAAACCCTTAGAATTTCCCAAGTGATAGAAATGCTGTTGTTATTCATGGTGGGTCTTGATCATTTATCCTAATGAGCTGGCTCAGGTTGGGAGTCATTTGGACCTTGAAGCTCTGGACACCAAGGCTTAGATGAGCATCTCTGGTTGGAAAACACATCCAAGTGCTGGGAGGGTGACACATCCTGATTCCCTGGGGATGCTCCCAGACCACACTCTGTGTGTCTCTTTGTTTGGCTGGTCCTGATCTGTGTCTTTTATAATAAAACTTCAAGTGTAAGTCTAGTGCTTTCCTGATTTCTGTCAGTTGTTCTAGTGAATTATTGAACCTGAGGGAGTCATAGAAGCCCCTGAATTTTTAGCCAGCTATTCAGAAGTGTGGCTGGCCTCGGGACCCTTGAACTTGCGGCTGGCATCTGAAGTAATGCCAGTCTTCTTGGGGGCTATGGTGTCTCTGCTGACCCTGGGGGTTGGTGTCAGAATGGTATTGCTGCTTAGCACTTCCACATGACTTTTACTAAAGCAGAATAAAATAAATCTTCACGGTGGCCTTGCCAGCCTTGATCCCTGCTGCCTCTCCAGCCCCGTCTCCTGCTACTTTCCTCCACATTCACTGCACTCCAGCCACAATGGCCTTTTCTCTGTCCCTCATACACCCCAAGCTGGCTCCATTTCGGGGCCTTTGCACTTGCTGTTCCCTCTGCCTAGAATGCCTTTCCTCCAGATCTTTGCCTGGACTTCTCTGAGGGTGAAAGTGCTGTTGGTCTTGTTCACCTCTGTACCCAAGACCTAGAACAGTGACTTGACTGATTGATTATAGACGCATAGGTCACATAAGAGACCCGGTGAATCTGTTCATTGTGATTTTGCTGTACCTACAGGATCAAATTTGAGGTCTAATATTTTAGCTAGATTGGCTCTGTGGCTATGAGACAAGAGGTTCTCTTTTGCTGTCATAGAAACTTTATGGTTCTCTAACCTTGACATTAGCTGAGATAGGAAAGCCCTGAGCTTGTCATTTTTTTTTTCTTCTGCAAACTCACCAGCGTGTTCAGAAGCAGCCAGCCTGTCCAGAGCCTTTACGTTTATCATTCCCACCCAAATGGTCAGTTATAGCCGCGGGTGTCCTCAAGCCTAGCCTCCTATAAGCACTTCATCCCAAGCAGCCAGTGGTGATAATTTAAGTAACCGTTTGCCACTGTGTACCATGGAGACCAGTATTCCATTTCCCACTGGCATTGAGGTAATCACTGCATTCAAGCCAAGTCAGCTCAGATAACCAATCCAGGTTCCTATCTTTGAGTCAGTTTCCTGGGGCTATTTTAGGGGCTGAGCATGAGTGTAGCTGGGGAAGCAAAGACTACTCTTTGTGTTTTCCATGGAGGGAATTTCACCCGGGGAAATTGGTAACAAAGGCCTTGGAGCAGTGAAAGAGCGCAAGGCGGGAGGCTGAGTTGCTCGTTTGAAGAGGGCACTCCACCTCTAGGGCTGGGCGCACAAAGAGAACACGCTGTTACCCAAGCCCGCAACTGCCGTGCTCCTGCCGCTACCTCTGTTGCTTTTGTCACTGCTGTCACTGTTGCTCTTGCTGCCGCTGCCACCAGAACTTTCATCTACTTTCCAGTCTCCTCCCAGTGATTCCCACTGACAGAACCAGCTGGCAAGGGAGTCTGGAAAATGTAGCCTAGGCTTCTGGTCCTGGAGGTGGAGAGGAAGTGGAACAGGGTGAGTGTTAGCTGAGAGGCCACAGCTTCTACATGGCACAGACTCAAGGGTCACTCCCAGCAAGCCTCCCTTGCCCACCCAGACCGGAGCAGACCAAGCTGTGCTCACTTTCAAAACTTTCTGGACGTAACCCTCATAGAATTTCCTATAGTTTGTTACTGTATATTATATTGCATATGTACATAGATGTGTATGTATATTTCATATTTGTATGTATTTATATCAGTTTCTGTTTTCCCTGATAGATGATTCTGGAAGGTAGGCCCTACGTAAGTTTTGCTCTCCAGTGTCTGCGGTGCCTACGTAGAATAGACACTCATAAACGTTTATGGAATAAATGAAGAGCTCCAAACACCCACACTTCACTGCTCATACTTCATCATTCTCTCTCCTCTAGTCTTAATTCAGTTCCATCTATCATAATATTTCAAACCCCACAGTGAGCTGTGAGACGATTAGTAAGAAAGTTTGCTGTTTAGAAGGGTTCTTTTCACCTTTTTTTTTTTTTTAAAAAAAAAGCACATTTCACAACAATGTGACACTCCAGAGCATTTCAGTCCCTCCAGACTCCCTGCCACTCAGGGCCAACTTTCAAGTCTGTGTGTCCTTCCTCTTAGTCCAGCATCAGGCCTTGAAGATCTCAGGTGACATTAAGTTTAGGGGCCAGGTTGGGAAACTAGGTGCTATCAGGGAGGGCATAACAGCAATAGATGTAAGAACAGACGTCAGAAAGTCCCAGGCTGGGGGGAGAGGGGAACAGAGGAGGGTAAGGGCCCTGTGGCATTGGATGAAGGTGTGAAGCAGGGAGCAATTTCCCCTGAATCAGCTTGAACAATGGGCCTCTGTAAGGCTAATGTTTGGCTTCTACAACATGCACTAGTCTGCTAAGGCTGCCGTAACAAAGTACCATAGACTGAGTGGCTTAAACAATAGAAACTTATTTTCCTACAATTCTGGAGGCTGAAGTCCAAGACCAGGGTGCCAGCAGGGCTGGTTTCTTCTGAGGCCTCTCTTCTTGGCTTGCAGATGGCCCTCTTCTCACCGTGTCCCCACATGGTCACCCCTTGGTCCATGTGTGCATATATCTGTGTCCAGATTTCCTCTTCTTATAAGGATACCAGCCATATTGAGTTAGGGCTCACCCATATGACCTCTTTTTCACTTAATTACCTCTTTAAAGATCCTCACTCTAGATACAGTCACATTCTGAGGTACTAGAGGTTAGGATTTCAACACATGAATTTTGGAGGAACACAATTCAGCCTATGCCATCACACCACGAAGCTTTCCTTCCTTCTTGCATATTTGGATATCTCTTTTATGGAAGTTTTTCTCAAACTGAAATCTCAATATATTCTTGTGCTTGGTATTCATTGAGTTTCTTGGATCTGTGGGGTTTATGAAGTTTTCAACAAATTTGGAAAACATTTTAAAAATACTTTTTCTGTCCCTCCCTCTCCTCTATGTTTGGATTCTAGTTATTTGGCTGCTTGAAGTTGTACTACAGTTGCTTCATGTTCATGAATCTTTTCTTCTGCAATTTCTAACTTACTGTAGATCCCATCAGGGTATTTTTCTTCTTCCAGTTTTATTAAGATATAATTGACATACAGTGCTTAAGTTTAAGGTGTCAACATAATGGTGTGATATATATACATCATGAAGTGATTACCACAATAAGTTTAGTGAACATCCATCAACTCAAATAGAAACAATATTAAAGAAACAGAAAAAAATTTTTCTTCTTGTGATGAGGACTCCTAGGATTTACACTCTTAACAACTTTCATATATGATATACCACAGTGTTAATTATATTTATCATGTTGTATGTTAACTCTCTAGTACTTATGTATCTTATAACTGTAAGTGTGTCCCTTTTGACTGCGTTCACCTAATTCTTTCTCCCCCCAACCCCTACCTCTGGTAACCATAAGTCTGATCACTTTTTCTATAAGTTTGTTTATTTGTTTGTTTGTTTTTAAAGTATAATTGACCTACAACACTATGTTAGTTCCTGTTACACAACATAGTGATTTGATATTTCTATATATTTCAAACTGATCACCACAATAAGTCTGGTTATAATATGTCACCATACAAAGATATTACATAGGGACTTCCCTGGTGGTGCAGTGGTTAAGAATCCGCCTGCCAATGCAGGGGACAAGGGATCGATCCCTGGTCCAGGAAGATCCCACATGCCGCGGAGCAACTAAGCCTGTGCACCACAACTACTGAGCCCCTGAGCCACAACTACTGAGCCTGCCTGCCACAACTACTGAAGCCCGCATGCCTAGAGCCCATGCTCCGCAACAAGAGAAGCCACTGCAATGAGAAGCCCACGTGCCTCGACGAAGAGTAGCCCCTGCTCACCGCAACTAGAGAAAGCCCGCGCACAGCAGTGAAGACCCAACCCAGCCATAAAAGAAAAAAGAACCTGCTTATGCTTTAAAAAAAAAAAAAGGTATTACATAACTATTGACTATATTCCCCACAGTGTATATTTCATGCTCATGACTCATTTACTTTGTCATCTAGGGTATTTTTAATCTTAGACATTGTAATTTTCATTTATAGACATTCAATTATAATCTTTAATGTCTTCCATGTCTATATTTAACAAGCTTAAAATTCCCTTTAATTTTTTGATCATATAAAATACACTTATAGCAAGTGTTTTTTTTGTTTGTTTGTTTTTTTTCTGGTGCTCGGGCCTCTCACTGCTGTGGCCTCTCCCGTTGCGGAGCACAGGCTCCGGACGCGCAGGCTCAGCGGCCATGGCTCACGGGCCCAGCCGCTCCGCGGCATGTGGGATCTTCCCGGACCGGGGCACGAACCCGCGTCCCCTGCATCGGCAGGCGGACTCTCAACCACTGCGCCACCAGGGAAGCCCATAGCAAGTGTTTTGATATCCATGTTCACTAATTCTATCTTTGTCATTTTTGGATCAGTTTCAGTTGATTGATTTTTCTCCTTGTTATGGATCGTATTTTCCTGCTTCTTTGCATGCCTGGTAATTTTTGATTGGATACCAGACACTGAATTTTGCTTTGTTGGGTCCTGGATACTTTTGTGTTTCCTTTAAATATTATTGAACTTTGTTTTGAGATGTGCTTTTAATATTTGTTAGGTGGGACCAGAGCAGCGTTTAATCTAGGGATAATTTCCCCCCAGTACTGACACAAAACCCTTCTGTATACTGAGGCACTGTGAACCATGAGGGTTTTCACTCTGGCTGGTAAGAGCAGGAACTTTTCCTGTCATTGTCTAGGGATTGTTCTTTCTAAGCCTTTTTTGTGATTCTTTTCCCAGTCTTAGTTTTTTCTCACACATGAGCTTACCAGTGCTCAGCTGAAGGTTGGAAGAGGGCCCTCTGCAGGTCTCTTAAGCTCTCTTTTCTGTGCAGCTCTTTCATCTTTGGAACTTTGTCCTGTGGACACTGGCTACCTTGGCCTTCCTGTACGGCCATATTTGTTTCCACAACTCAGGGAGACCATGGGGCTCTGCCTGGTTTTCCCTTTCTCCTTTCTGAGCCACAGCCTGGACACTCTCTTAAGACAATAAGGTGGGCCAATGTAGGACTCCCGTTTGTTTTCTGTCTCTCAGGGATCACTGTCCTTAGTTGCCTGATGTCCGGTTTCTTGAAAACCATTTTATAAAATATATTTTGTCTGCTTTTTCTGGTTGGTTCGAGCAGAAAAAAATAAATAAATCTGGTCTCTTTTACTCCATCTTAGCTGGAACTGGAAGTCAAATTATCTAGTTACTTTTTTTTTTTGGTGGTATGCGGGCCTTCCTCTGTCGTGGCCTCTCCCGTTGCGGAGCACAGGCTCCGGACGCGCAGGCTCAGCGGTTCTGTATACTGAGGCACTGTGAACCATGAGGGTTTTCACTCTGGCTGGTAAGAGCAGGAACTTTTCCTGTCATTGTCTAGGGATTGTTCTTTCTAAGCCTTTTTTGTGATTCTTTTCCCAGTCTTAGTTTTTTCTCACACATGAGCTTACCAGTGCTCAGCTGAAGGTTGGAAGAGGGCCCTCTGCAGGTCTCTTAAGCTCTCTTTTCTGTGCAGCTCTTTCATCTTTGGAACTTTGTCCTGTGGACACTGGCTACCTTGGCCTTCCTGTACGGCCATATTTGTTTCCACAACTCAGGGAGACCATGGGGCTCTGCCTGGTTTTCCCTTTCTCCTTTCTGAGCCACAGCCTGGACACTCTCTTAAGACAATAAGGTGGGCCAATGTAGGACTCCCGTTTGTTTTCTGTCTCTCAGGGATCACTGTCCTTAGTTGCCTGATGTCCGGTTTCTTGAAAACCATTTTATAAAATATATTTTGTCTGCTTTTTCTGGTTGGTTCGAGCAGAAAAAAATAAATAAATCTGGTCTCTTTTACTCCATCTTAGCTGGAACTGGAAGTCAAATTATCTAGTTACTTTTTTTTTTTGGTGGTATGCGGGCCTTCCTCTGTCGTGGCCTCTCCCGTTGCGGAGCACAGGCTCCGGAGGCGCAGGCTCAGCGGCCATGGCTCACGGGCCCAGCCGCTCCGCGGCATGTGGGACCCTCCCAGACCGGGGCGTGAACCCGGTTCCCCTGCATCGGCAGGCGGACGCGCAACCACTGCGCCACCAGGGAAGCCCTCTAGTTACCTTTTTATCTTTACTTAAATATATTTAAACTTACATGTCCTAGTCTATCAACTCCAAAAATGAATCAGCATCTTAACTCTCCCAATGAAATGTGAAAACATTTGCACTCGCATAGCACCTCCCCCTTGTATCTCCTGTTTTTGGCACATTCTGAAATATTTCCCCCAATATATTATCATCAAATGATAATTATTTTAAAATTGTGTAGCTCTTCTTCCAAGATTTATAACGATTTCATCATGTTTTGTAACTGTATTTACCAGTTAAGATTCATTTCTATGTTTAACTGAATTCAGATCATCACTAGTTTTTTATAATACTTTGGCTTCTCCCTGCATAAGTTCATTATTTTGACTGTGAGGTCCACTGTCGAAGGCAGAGTACTTGTGCCATTTACCTTGGTGAATTTGCACGTGCTTATATTTTTAGCTTTTAGGCTAAACACACCTAGGATGGATCAGTCTCTCCAAGTGGACTCATATTGACCAATTTCATGAGAGATTCATAAGAAATCTAGTATGCTATTTTGTTCATTTATAGTGAAAAATTTAACTCCTTTCAAGACCAAGATACTTACATTCTCTGGTCAGTGTATTGTGTCTCAATAGGGAAGTTTACGCAGCAGGTCAAATTTTTTCCAAAGCTTCGAATTTCTTGTGTAATCACAGCAAGATAGTTGTGGGTGTGAGTTGCGCTTTTAAAATAGTTAAAGACATCAGGTTCAGAGCACCCATCTCCACTGTAAATTTGTCCCTGTGGTGTGTCCACAGGATCTGTGGCCAAGGCACCTCCTTTCCTGGATATCTTGGGTGAGTGCCCACAGTTACCTCTGACTTTTGTTTAGTCTGTTTCATTGCTAATTTGATGCCTTCCGTATTTATACCATTTTATCTGCTTCAACTTTGGATCTGTAACAATACAACAAGAATTTGCTTGTTTATACAGTGTTTGGTCCTAGCAATGCTTTATCTTTAAGATATTTTTGGGGGGGCTTCCCTGGTGGCGCAGTGGTTGAGAGTCCGCCTGCCGATGCAGGGGACGCG
>NC_041217.1:22888664-22910408 GCF_002837175.3 Physeter macrocephalus
TGCCGCGGAGCGGCTGGGCCCGTGAGCCATGGCCGCTGGGCCTGCGCATCCGGAGCCTGTGCTCCGCAGCGGGAGAGGCCACAGCAGTGAGAGGCCCGCGTACCACAAAAAAAAAAAAAAGATATTTTTTTGGTACATGTCAAATCTCATCCATTAAGAGCTGAGTGTTAGTTTTACTCTTTCAATTTTGGAGGAACTTAGCAGTTGCCTCTCTGACAACGATCTCGTCTTTCTTGGAATGCCTGCCTGTTATTTGTTACTTGTTCCTGCCTTGTTCTGCTTGTTTCCTTTTGTAATAATGGTCTTATTGTTCCCAACTGTCCCTATCTTGAGAGATGTCCTATATGTATTTGAATTCCACTCGGTATTTAGCACAACATCTTATACAGAGAAGGTGTTCAATCGATAATTATCAATTGGAATAAAAAGATAGATTCCCTGATCTCCTTCTGTTCTTTGCCATCTGAATGCCCAGATCTAGACTGATGCCCCATGTGTTCTTAAAAAAAGGCGATTTGGAAACCTATTTGAGTCCACTTAATATTACAAGGCATGGGCGACCCAAGCCACACGGGAAGATAGACGTGAGCGAGTGGGAAAGAAAGGGAGCTAGTGGTTCAAGAAGGCAAATACACATGAAAATGCCAAGACGTGTAAATTGAGCATAAACGTCCAAGTTTTGTGAGTAGACTAATTATGATGACTGCTCAGAGTATATGTGAGCAGCATTACTTCGTTATTGCCCATCCTAAATGCAGCCTAGAACCCAATTATTTCAGCTACAGTTTCTTGGTGGAGTGGAGTAACAGGCTTCTATTAGGGACTAATCAGTTCTGCCCACGTTCCTCTATGAAACAGTGTTCAGATGAAACTCAAAGGATTCCGATGCCAAAGAACAGTGAGATAATGCCCACTGTGTATGGCAAAGAGACTGTAATCTCACCGGCCGTCAGTGAGGTCTGGCCTCAGGAATGCTGGTAGAGGGGGATGTGGGAGCATGGACACGCATCCTCATTCATCCATATCAGCTCTGGCCCTTCCCCTTGTTCACCCCCTTTCAAGGCTCTGCCCAGGGGTAGTCACCTCCCGACTGACCTCTTCCACTCCAGGTGTGCTGGGTCAGGTGTGCTTGTTACGCATTCCGACACTACCCTGCGCTTCCTGATATTGTGGCCCTAAAACCAGTGAACCATAATTGCCCATTTACTGCTTTGTCCCTCTCGGGGGTGGTTCTGTGTCTTATTCATCTCTGAATATAGTGCTGTTGGGCTGCATCCCACAGGCCTGCAAGCCTTATAATTGCCCAGCTGCAAGACCAAAGGAAGAGCCTAGAGACAGCAACAGAGACATCAGTGTTTTATTGGATAGGGAATCTTTAGATGTCTGAAGCAAGGTCCTGGAGCGACCGTGTATGGCAGACAGCAGGCAGGACCTGGTAGCATTCTTGGCTACTTGGGGGTGGGGGTGTGTGGTGGAGAAGGAGGCTACCGGTTATAGTGGGAACTGATGTCAGGTTGGCTCATCAGTTACCAGGGAAACCAGCAGAGGGGCACATCCCTCACTGCCTCTTGGGTTGATGACCTGGCAGATGTTTTCCCTTTGATAAACTATTGTAGTGGAGCTGTTCTGATCTAAAGATTAGAACAATCACTAGCTGGGCTGGCGGGGGCAGGCATGTGGGCAGTTACTGATTAAGCTTTATGATTAGGAGGGAAGGTCAGTCACGTGAGTAGGGTGTAGGTGAGGCAGAGACTGGTTGGGCAGGGGATGTACAGAGAGCAAGAGAGCAGCCATCTTGAGTGGCCTGACCATACAAATGCTTAGCACATAGTGATGTTGAATGAGTTGTTCAAGGTACCTGTAGGAAGACCATTAGGATTAGAGGAGGAGCGGGTGACTCTGAGACACTAGCTCACCCAGCTCTTACAGGACAGACACATCCTTGATGACAGAGATGCTGAGGCTTTTCCAGCCCACAAATATTACATGTCTGGAATGCACTGGTAAGTGGAGTACAGACTGTCCTGGGATTTGTACCATCTTAGATACTCAGTTGGAGAGAGTTGTGAAAAGTGTGCTTGCTTTATGGGGACTCTCATGAGCTTATTTGGCCCTTCTAGCCAGGTGGGCCTCTAGCCAGTTGGCTTGTTTCTAGCCACCTTTGCCTGGTGATGCTTCTTAGCCTGTAAGATGCAGATTGGGTTTCTTCTCCCCTGGCAAGAATTCCTTGCTGTTCACTCCCACAGCCAAATATGGTTGGGAGACCTCCAGTGCAGGATGGCCACACTGTGAGTTAGTTCGAGGTTTGGGGGACCCACTGCATTCACCAGGTTTTGCTCTCTTTAGATTGTGGGTACCTCTCCAGGCTGTTAGTACCCTCTGCTCCCATTGTCCTCCCACCGAAACCCCTGCCAAAAATCTGCTCCCCTCTCAGAGGTAGCATTGCCAATGATTGGATGTGCATTCTTTCAGTCCTTTTTCTATGCATTTACACATGTAACATACAAAAATGGGGTTTGGATTTCTTTTCTTTCTTCTTTTTACAAATGAGTTCATACTACAAATCCTTTGGTTCTAGGTTTTTTTTTCCTTCCTTCCTTCCTTCCTTCCTCTCTTCAGATCCCTCCCTCCCTTTCTTCTTTCCTTCCTTCCATCTTTTTCTTCTTTTCTTCTTCCACTTCTTTCCCTCCCTCCGTCCCCTCCTCCCTTCCTTCCTTGCTTCCTCTCTCTCTCTCTTCCTTTCCCTCCTAATAAAATGGATGTTTATAAAGAATTATCTTGATCTTCTAAGGGTCTATAAAATACTTAATTTGCATTCAAATAATTGATTCCTCTGTGGGAAGCATCCATTTGCCGCAGTTTGTTGAGGATTAATTAATCATGTAGTTTTGCAAAATTTCTCCTTTTTCTCTCATAGGCATAAATAATCCACTGCAAGGGGGCCAGAAAACCATATCAGAGACAACAGGGCAAGGGACTCCACTGTGAAAGTCCTGTTTGTCACCTGGATTTCTAGCTCTCTGCTCAATTCCTATCTGTCCCCTGGCCCTGAACACCCACTAGTGTTCTGTCTGGAAACATGCCCTGACCTTGTCTGGGAGAAACGTGGTTAAAGAAGTGTCTCTGCCTGCTTTTGTGCACATTCACCTTGGAACAACATGAAAATGATTAAACACTGGGATGGGGTTCTCATGGCAGATCCACATTTCTGTGAATAAATAACATTTAGTCAACATTTACTATATGCCAGGCACAGTTATAAGTGCTTTACACGTATTAACGCAGTTAATTCTCCCAATCTTTTAAAGTGGGTTCTATCATGCTCCTTATTTTACAGATGAGGAAAATGAGGCTCAGAGAGGTTGAGCCACTTCCCTCAGGACACGCAGTGAAGTATGAAGCAAAGATTTGAACCGGAGCAGTCTGACTCCAGATCCTGTGCTCATAATCATGGAAAGTGTTGGGGCTTCCCTGGTGGTGCAGTGGTTGAGAGTCTGCCTGCTGATGCAGGGGACACGGGTTCGTGCCCCGGTCCGGGAAGATCCCACATGCCGCGGAGCGGCTGGGCCCGTGAGCCATGGCCGCTAAGCCTGCGCGTCCGGAGCCTGTGCTCCGCAATGGGAGAGGCCGCAACAGTGAGAGGCCCGCATAACGCAAAAAACAAACAAACAAACAACAAAAAAAACACAACACAATCATGGAAAGTGTTGCCTCCAAATGTAATTATGGTTTAATGAAGACAGACAACATTTCAGTCATTGTGTGAAGAACTTGGATTCGGTGATGCCTTTAATGGTCCTTTGCAGATTCAAGACAACATTGGCCAGGGCTGTTTAAAGATCCTAGGAACTCTTTCCTTTGGAGGTTCTATCCTATATCATTTAAAAAAATAAAATGCTACATGAAATGTTATTTTTTTTGGCTGTAAATACTTGGAAGACCTTTAAGAAATAATTTTGCCTTTGAAGTAATCAGGCTATGAACAATTTACTTAATTCACAATTGGCTATGATTTCTCATTCATACTTGGAATTCTTGTGAAGAAAGAAAGCCTAGGGGCTTCCCTGGTGGCGCAGTGGTTGAGAGTCCGCCTGCCGATGCAGGGGACACGGGTTCGTGCCGCGGTCCGGGGGGATCCCACATGCCGCGGAGCGGCTGGGCCCGTGAGCCATGGCCACGGAGCCTGCGCGTCCAGAGCCTGTGCTCCGCAACAGGAGAGGCCACAACAGTGAGAGGCCCGCGTACCACAAAAAAAAAAAAAAAGAAAGAAAGCCTAACCTATAGATCATTTTTAAGTTTACTGAAATTTTTATGAATATTAATTTAATAAATGAGGTTGACATAATATTACCTTTTTTAGGCATTTAATTGAATATTTATTGATTGTGGGCTTCCAGTGTTCTTTTCATAGTTTTGAGTGAGATGTGTGTGTGTGTGTGTGTGTGTGTGTGTGTGTATATATACATATATATATATATATATATATATAGAGAGAGAGAGAGAGAGTGTTTTTTTTTTTTTTACAGTCCTAAACCTTTCCCTTGCCCTTGAATGGACTTGTAGACGCAGCACTGTGGCTATGGGGCCTAATGAACATTTTCATTCATTCATGTTCCTGGCCATACTCCACGTCTGCTTGTTCCCTGCAGCTGACCGTAAGTAGGCAGAATAACTGACCCCCAACTCCAGGTGGTTGGCTCTAAGGCCCCTCCTGCCCCAGATGCGTTACTCATTGGCCACTGGTGGTGTTTTGCAGGGACTCAGCTGAGATTGATGAGGAAGAGTGGATGTACCTTACAGCAGGCACAGTATGTTGATGTTGTCACAAAGTGCTCCTTCGTTCACTTCTTCCAGTTCGTTGCCTGCAGTCATGGGGCATTCACTTTCTTTCCTGGAATCATGAAGGGAGAAATTGCCATGCCTATAGTTAGGTTTTTCTGTCTTTTTGCATCACCTGCTCTTAGCTTTGTAATGGTGCCTCTCTGCTTTACTGTGTATTCTATCTGATAATCTGGAATAGCACAGTGGCTACGAACTGGCTTTGGGAATCAGACATCCTAATCATTATGGCCCACTTTGTAAACGGTCACCTGGGTGAGATGTGGGGGGGAGACTGTGAAAGGAGCTGAGGAAGGCCCAAGAACAACTTTTCTTACTTCACATTTTCATTTCAACCCAATGCTGCAATTTCTGAAAAATGGAAGTATCATTTTCAGCTTTTAAAGTCAGTTAATTATACTGCTGTGAACTAGTAAAGTAATTAATAAATGTTAACATTTGCATGTCATTTTAATTAAGAAATAATTGTCTTTGAATGAAAAAGTGCCTGCGAGCTTATCCATTAATTATCAGAGTACTGAAAGTACCCTTTGCAAGGTGGCTCCAAAAGTACCTTGGGAAAATGAGCCATCAATCACTTTTTGCTCGTACGAGTCATGGTGTTGTCCTTCCTTGCAGTCAAACTGCCAGCCAGGTGAAGAGAGGGATCCCTTATCTGATAGGAGGAGACGCAGAGTCACCTCGACTCTCTCTATATAGTTGGGGTGCTAGGCAGACAGTTGGTGTTCTATGCAGTTTTGCTTCCAAGGATGTTTCTGTTAATAACACCTTCTCTTTTCTACTTCTTTTACTAAAAAAGGGCGGGGGGAGCAATGCTTCGTCATCTCATGAAATTAACTTCTTTGTGATTGGTCTTCTATTTCTTATGCTTTGTTAGGGTTTTCACACAGTCCCTGCCAGATAATCAGGTGTACGCTTTCAGGGGCAGGAGCTAGGCCTATCTATATTGCTCCTCTTTTGTAAAATTTTCTTATTTTTTATTGTAAAAGAAACATTTTTTAAAGCTATGAAATATAACACAATTAAGAAAAATGCATGAAAGATAATAATAAGGTTTTAAAAATTATTATACAGCAAATACTCAGGTCAAAAGTAGAGCATTGCTAGCATCTCAAAACCTCATGCATACCTCTTCCTAGTACCCCCACCCCCAACCTCCCTGAAGGTAACCAGCATCTTGACTTTGATGGTTATCATGTCTTTGCTTTTTTTTTTTTTTCAGTAGTTTTACCACATAAGTATGAATCCCTAAACACCAAATTTTAGTTTCACTTGTTTTTGACTTTGTATAATCCTAGAGTAGGTTTCACTCTGCCTTGTATTTGTGAAATTCATCCATATCGTCAGGTGTAGCTTTGATCTATTAATTTTCACTATGGTATGCCGTGGAATGAATAGACCACAATTTATTTATCCATTTTACTCATGGTGGACATTTGCCTCATGATAATGGTGCTGCCATGAACATTCTTGTACATGTCTTTTGGTGTGCATTTTATGCATATGTAATGCCACTTCTAGGTACTTCCACACCTACAAGTGGAATTTTTGGGTCACAGGGTGAGCTTAGTAGTCTATATTGCAAAGTGACTGAACCATTTTATACACCCTTCAGTAACATCTGGGAACTTCTGTTGTTCCACATTCTCTCCAGCACTTGGCGTTATTAGTCTTTTTAGTTTTAAGCATTCAGGTGAGTGTTTAGTGATGTCTCATTGTGGTTTTAATGTATATTCCCCTCGTGATTAATGATATTAGGAACCTTTTCATAAGTTTATTGGCTATTGGGATATCCTCTTTTGTGTAACACCTGTTCAAGTCTTTGGCCATTTTTTTCTACTGGGTTCTCTGTTGCTTTTTAAACATTTTAATTGACTTTAGTAGTTTTATTTATAGTCTGGTTATGAGCCCCTTATCAGTTACATGTGTTAAAGCTATCTTCTCCTGCTTTGGTTTGTCTTTTCATTCTCTTCTGCCTTCCAAAACAGAAGTTCTTAATTTTGATAAATAAAGGTTCTTAATTTTAATGTATTCAAATTAATCCTTCTTTTCCTATATAGTTTATGGGTTTCCTTTCTTGGTCATAAATGCATTCTCTTGTATTATTTTTTAAAAGCTTAAATTTTTTTTTGTCTTTCACATTTTTGGTCTTTTTTTTTCATTCATATTTAGGTCTAAAATCCACCCAGAACTAATTTTTGTGAATGATGTCAGAGGAACTTTCAATTTTTTTCCTTTTATTTTATATCCAACTGACCCAGTACCTTTATTGAGAAGACTCTCTTTCCCCCTCTACTATTTATGCTGAGGTCACGCTTCTCTTGAGCTGACTTCTGTCAGTAACTGAGCACAGAGAGGGTACTAAAGCCTCATTTCTGTCCCATGTGGGGTTCCGCTAATGGGGACCTTTGCTTGGAGGCTACCCATTGGTCAACTGAGATTTTCTCAGGGCTGCACTGTGGTCAGAGGTTCCTGCTACCCCGTCTTCCTTCCACCTCTCACAGGCGTCAGACCTGCACAGTGGTCCAAAGGCTCTCCCTCCTCCACCGCTCCCTCCCTCTTTATCCTTCACATGCAACTCCCCACTGGCCCTCTCTCCAGTCTATATCTTGCATGTCTAATCCTGTTTTGGCATTTGTTTCTTGGAGGACCTGAAATGACACAGAGTGGGCAGATCCTAGAGTAAGAGGGAGTCATACTTTTGTGTCAAGATGACAAAAAGCTGGGCTGAGTTCAGGGCGAAAGAGAGCAGATGAAGAGACTGGGTTGAAGGATTTTCTGAAAAAAGAGTGAATGGAAACTGTGCCGACAATGTGGAGGGCAAGGGAGAGGGTGGAGCTGAAGATGCCTAAGACTGAGACTAAAGCATTGTGTCATGGGGGTGGAGCTTATTTGAGGGAACCATCCATGACATGAGCTCCATGCTAATGAAGGGATTTTTTTGTGATGAAAAACTAGCAATGTTAAATTACATTTGTATTGAGTTTAACTGTGTTTACTGAGTGCATTTGCACCTTATCTCATTTACATATGCTTTAACAATAGGGGAGAAGAGGGAAACAAGTAAGGGAGGTCCTATCTGTCTCCTGTTTCCTGTGGTCTTTACTGTCAGTCCTCCTGAGTCAGTCCTCTTCACTTCTTTTTCCAAGGGCTGAAGATTCAATTGAAGAAATTGATCAGGTTAGGCCATTTGTAGTCCAGGCAAAAGGTCAAGGTAGTGTTAGCTCACGGCTAACATGTATGGTGGGAAAGATCTTAAGGCCATGTGGTGGTGGGAGATGGGGGTGGAGAGTCTGAGATATACATTGATTTGGCCGGGAGACCCCATATTTCATAAAACTCAGGGATGGTGACTTCACACAGGAAGGTGAAATGTTGGTTTTTAGGGGTCGTTGTCAAGAAGGGGAGAGAGACATGATGGAAAGTGGAAAGTGTCAATGAGAAGGAAAGACCATTATGAGTGGACTGGCAGAAGGGCAATAATGTATTAAAACATTTAGATAGGGTTGCACAGTGTGTGTGTGTGTGTGTGTGTGTGTGTGTGTGTGTGTGTGTGTGTGTGTGTTCTAGCCTCAGGTAGGATAATGAAAAAAGGGATTAGGTGGAGGGAAGAGAAGCATGAAAGACGTGTGGAATCAGAAAGATTCCAAAGAACTTTAAGATCCGTAAGACTGGCAGTCATTGAGGTAGGCTCAGTCAGCTGCTCCATCTTAAGCCACTCCTGTGGCTGCTATAGGCACTACAGGTAGTACAGAGGCTGTCTCTGGGAAGAAAGCTAGACTTGGGGTTTCCTTTCCATTCTAGGATTGGACAGACAGGTATTTATTTAAAAGTGCCAGATGGTTCAAGGGAGTTTCTAACTTTATACTGTTGGGTACCAGGTTTCAATCTAAATTTGAGCTCTGGTTTTCTGCTTTCCTGTTGGCCCTGGATTGAGAATAGCCTCTCATTTACCAGCCATCTGGTCCCTCCAAGTCTCTCCTGCTGAGTGGTGTCTCCAAATATCTTCCCAGAGAGAGGACAGAATCTCCAACAAAATCTATAAGGTAAATGTTTTTTCCACAAGGGGATCCTGGGGAGGAATAGGTCCCCACGTTGAAAGGGTCCTTGTGACGTGAATAATGTTGCCGTTTGTTTCGATAGGGTGGGCTCCTTTGAGCAGTCACGTGTTGAGGTGTGCCCTATGTGGGTTCGTCCATTTCTGTGCTTCTAGATCTTCGGTTTCCTGAAAGTTCCTTTTCCAAACCAGCAGGCTCTGGTGCTAATTATCCATCATATAGCATCAATAATCATTTTTTATAAATGCCTGCTACATGCAAGGCACTGGTGGCAAAAAGGGGTAGAAGAAACAGTCACACCAGTGTTTGGAACATATCATTTGTTTTCTAAGATGACAAAAATAGAGAGCAATTTAGCTTTAACCGTAACAATAATTATTTTTAGGAAAATAATCCATTATTATCTCCATCAGGACCATGTCTGGATAGAAGAGGTAAGGCTGTCACCAGGGCTTGTAGAGACCTTGAGACAAATTACACAATTAATTTTCTCTGCTTTCCACTCTCAACCCCTGGCCCTAACAACCCAGCATTTTTATCCTGGTGAGATCAGGTCAAAATGAATGTCAAGGGCTAATTGGAAGAGGATGAGAAGTCAAAAAATGGACCCATGGGACTGGAGGGGCTGAATAGAATTGAATGGAGGCGTTAGCACTTGGTTTGCTATGGGAAGTCTGGACTTTAGAGGCTGTGGGTGGAGGTGTGAGCCTCAGGCCCTTTCTTCCATGCACCAGATGGCAGAGCTACCTCACTGCACTCTGCCTGCTGCCTGGTCCATGCACCTGGGTGGCTCTGGCCTGCTCTGTCTCACACCTCTGTCTGCCAGGAGGAGTAATTATAGTTGAAACAAATGTATGGCAATACCTGGATGGATACAGCTCAATTGACTCCTGACAGGTCTCTGGCTAAGAGAGCCTGCAGCAGCTGCAGTACTAGAAGAGCTGGTGGGGAGCGGGGATGGGTGGTGGGATAGTTTAGGACTAAACATGTGATGGGCAGACATCGCCCCACTTCCTAGTCCTCTTCAGTCTCACCTTACAAATGCCCCTAAGGCTGTGTGTGAGCAGATTTCAAAATGAAAAAAGTCCAGTTTCTTCAATTCAGCAGAGGTTTTCTCAATACCAACAGGCAGGCTGTCAAACTCTTACCCATTTCCCAACATAGACTTTGGAGGCTTCTCTTGAAATACAGCAGGGGAGTTTCCAGGAGTCGTAGACCTGAGTGTGTGTATGGGAAGGTCCACACTGCAAATGTTTTTTTCTTGCAGAAATTTTAAACCAGTCTTGTAATTGTGGTTTCAGTGTGTATTGTCCAACTGCATTCCCTGAGTCACTGTCACGTCCCAGCCAGACCTCCCGACCTGCATCTTACCTGCAGCCAAGTGTGTTATCGTTACCAGAGTGCCGTAGAGGTGAGGCGTATGGATCATGCCGTCTGCTCTTAAGGGCTGAGGCTGTACATTTCCTGGGCTTGTCCAGTGGGCCTTACCCCAGGGAGAGCGTGAACCTAGCTCTGCCCTTCTTGTATGCTTTGCTCCAGGCCCTCTAATCTATTCAGTGAGCCTTCTGGATACTCTGCTTGCTTCCGAAGTCTCCACACCCGCAGCCCCCCCGGCTTGGGGCTTTCTTCCCTTTCTTCTCACCTGGCCCCCACCCCACTGTGTCAGGCTAACTCCTCTTTAGAGCCCAAGGTTAGTGTTGATCCCCCTGGGAAGGCCGAGCCTGCAAGCCTGGGACCGTGTGCTCCCATGGCAGCCCCTGCTTCTCCTCTTATGTCGTTTATGACTCATTTCTTCTCTCTTTCTCCTGCTAAGCTGTGTTCTCCGCGAGGCAGGGGCTGTGCTAATGTTTCCGAGCACAAAGCCTGGCATGCACTAGGCTCTCAGGGATGAAGCGAAGGGACGAACCGTCTTGGTTGTCATCTGCTCCCCTCACCCAGCTGACGTCTGGCCAGCTCCCCTTCCTTTCTTCCTCTCGCTAGTTCACTCACCCCCTCTTCCAGACCACCAGTGGAAACACAGTCCTGGCCTGGCTTGGTGTTTTTGTTCCTCCTGATTTTCATTAACTTAGAAATGCTATTGCTTGTCTCTATGTCATACCTGGATGTCATTTATCTGAAGTCTGGATGAAATCATGAAACCTTGTTTATGTTGTTTGTTTGTTTGTTTTTCCAAGCTGCTTCAAGGTTACAGAAGGAGAAAAGCAAAACTGTGGGGAGAAGACCAATGTCAGAGGCTTTATTACTAAAATGTTGCTATTACCTGCAGCTCTCTTTGGTTTGGGGCTCTTTTGCATGACAGATATTTTCAAAATGATTTAGAGTTTTAAAACATGTGAGCTGCAGTATAATCCAAGAGCAGGCATGGAGCAAGCCCTTAGCTTTTCTCCTTTCCTGCCTGTTATATGCCGTGTAGTGATGTGGGACCAAGTGAGACAGTCTCACTGATGTGAGACAGTGTGCGGGCTTGCAGGCACCCATTGTGCCTCGATTTTCGTTTATTCCACCACTGGGCTGTGGCTTCTCTCATAATGATTTCACAAAAGGACTATTTTCTAGTCAGAAGGAGATCTGAAGAGATGGGAGAAAGGATGAAACACTTTTAGATGTTTATTTTTAGTAAAATTGGAATAAACAACTAGATTGTAAGATGGGGGACCGGGAGTGGGCAGACTTGTTTGTTCCTGTCTTTGAATAGATCTGGAGTCTGATCCTCTAGTCTTCTTCAATCTACCAACAAGTACTGGAGTTGCGAGAAAGCTGCTATTTGGTTTTGTTCAAATTTGTTCTCAAATATTTACAGTGAAACAAGAATTAGAAGAATGGGCACCTACCATATGCCAGCCACTGTGCTGTGTATTTTACTGAGTCATCATCTCATTTAATTGTTCTGCTTAAATACTGAGTAGCTTCAAAGAGTGTTCATAAAATACATGTTATGTGTAAAGAACTACAGTAGAGCGAACACCTGTGTTCAGCTTTACCTTTGAAATCCCCTGTGTGTGTTTCCCCTGGAAGCATCCTCCTCCTTCCTCAGATGGAGCCATTCTCCTTTTAACTTTTGCCAGTCTGGTAGGTGTGAAATGGTATCCCGTTGTGGTTTTAATTTTGTTTTTCCCTGATTACGAATGAGGTTGAGCACATTTTCATTTGGCTATGGCTATTTATATTTCTTCTTCTGCAAAGAGCTAGTTCAGATCTTTTGCCAACCCTTTTCTATTGGGATCTGTATCTTTTTATTATAGATTTGTAGGAATTCTTTGCATATTTCAGGTACTACCTGCTATAGACTGAATGTTTGTGTCCCTTCAAAATTCAGATGTTGAAACCTAATCCCAAGTGTGATGGTGATCGGAGGTGGGGCCTTTGGGAGGCGATTAGGTCATGAGGGCGGAACCCTCATGAACGGGATTAAAACGAGGTCAGAGAGAGAGCCCCTGTCCTTTACATCATGTGAGGATACAGGGAGACAATGGCTGTCTAGGACTAGGAGGCGGACTCCTACCAGACACTGAGTCTACAGGGACCTTAGTCTTGGACTTTTCAGCCTCAAGAACTGTGAGAAATAAATTTCTATTTTTTATAAGCCACCCAAGTCTGTGGTATTTTGTTACACAGCCTGAATGGACCAAGATACTACCTCAACTATGTGTTGCAACTAATAGCTTCTCTTTTCATTTTCTTTACATTGTCTTTTGGTGAACAGGCATTCTTAATTTTAGCTTAGTCCAATTTACCAAACTTTCCCTTACATGCTTTATGCTTTTTGTGCCATTTCTGTGCAATCAAGGTTATGAACATATGCCTGTATTGTCTTCTAAAAATTTCATAGTTTGGCCTTTCACATTTAAGTCTCTAGTCTACCTGGAATAGATTTTTTTAAAAAATTGAGATATAGTTGATTTACAATATTAATATGTTTCAAGTGTACAGCACAGTGATTCACAGTTTTTAAAGGTTACATTCCATTTATAGTTATCATAAAATATTGGCTATATTCCCTGAGTTGTACAGTATATCCTTGTAGCTTATTTATTTTATACATAGTAGTTTGTATCTCTTAATCCCCTACCCCTATCTTGCCCCTCCCCATTTCCCTCTCCCTTCTGGTAACCACTAGTTTGTTCTCTTTGTCTGTGAGTCTGTTTCTTTTCTGTTATATTCACTAGTTTATTGCATTTTTTAAGATTCCACATGTAAGTGATAAAATACTGTATTTGTCTTTCTCTGTCTGACTTATTTCATTAAGCATAATACCCTCCAAGTCCAAGTCCATCCATGTTGTTGAAAATGGCAACATTTCATTTTTTTAAGTGAAATATCTTAATTAGAAAGTATTTGTAAATTATTGCAAGTAGAGATCCTGAAGCTGTTGCTTCAGTGAATAAATGATCATTTTCAAAACAGTACATCACATAATTTCATTCTTTTTTATGGCTGAGTAGTATTCCATTGTATATACACATACATATATATATACACATCACATCTTCTTTATCCATTGGAATTGATTTTTGTGTTTGGTGTGAAATAGGGCAATATTTCTTTCTTTCTTTTCCCATGGAGATAGACAGTAGTCCCTATAACCATGAATTTCCTCACTGATAAGCAATGGCAGCCTTATCGTAAGTTTAAATATATACATCTGGCTCTGTTTTTGGAAATTCTATTTTATTTCATTGTTCAGACACCCCTGTGTCTCCACTATCTCATTCCTAGATCTTTATAATAATTCTTGATATTTGACAGGGCAAGACCCATTTTCTTGTTCTTCTTCAAGTGTGTCTTGGCTAGTCTTGGTCCTTTACACTTTTCTAGAAACTTCAGGATTAGCCTGTCAAATTCCACAAAAATCTCTGATATAACTGAATTTTTATAGAAATCCTGTGGGGGAAGTATTCTACCTACTCACAGGTGGGGAAACTGAAGATTGAAGAGTTCAAGTAACTTGTCCAAGATCACTTAAATAAGGTACAAACTAGGTATTGCAATACTGGCCAGTTGAATATTAACCCACAGAAAGTGGTTTTTTTTTTTTTAATGTCCCTTATTGAAGCAAAAATTTCACTCCTCTAAAGGTTTATAACATGGTTAATAGTGAATATTAAACTTCTTTATGCAAATTGTCTTTTACACAAACACTAACCTTTAAAAAAGGAAGGATGTAGAGAAATAGGATTATTATTTTTTAAATTAATTAATTACTTAAAAAATTTTGGCTGCTTTGGGTCTTAGTTGCAGCATGTGGGATCTTCCTTGTGGCATGCAGGATCTTTCGTTGCGGTGCGCGGGCTCTTTGTTGCGGCACTCGGGCTTCTCTCTCTTCTTGTGGCACATGGGCTCAGTAGTTGTGGTGCATGGGCTTAGTTGCCCCGCAGCATGTGGGATCTTAGTTCCCGGATCAGGGATCGAGCCTGTGTCCCCTGCATTGGAAGGCAGATTCTTAACCACTGGACCACCAGTGAAGTCCCAAGAAATAGGATTACTAGGGAAACTTTTTTTTAATTTAGAAAAAGACAGTAACAAGAACTGTCAGCAATGATGTTCTCCCCCCCCCACCGCACTTTGTGGTAAAATATACATACAATAAAATTTACCATTTTAACCCTTTTTAATTTTACAGTTTGGTGTCATTAAGTACATTCACAGTGTTGTGTAACCATCACCACTATCTTTTTTTTTTTAATCGTCACCATTATCTATATCCAGATCTTTTTTTTCTATCATCCCAAACAGAAATTCTGTACCCATTAAACAATAACTACTCACTCCACATGCCCCCAAAGCTCCTGGTAACCACTATTCTACTTTCTGTCTCTATGAATTTGCCTATTCTAGGTGTTTCAGATAAGTAGACTCATATAATATTTATAATATTTATATAATATAATATTTAACATTTGTACTTTTGTTTCAGACTTATTTCACTTAGCATGGTGTTTTCAACACATCCATGTAGCACTCATAAGAATTTCATTTCTTTTTATGGCTGAATAACATTCCATTGTATGTATATTCCACCTTTTGTTTATCCACTCATCTGTGGGTAGACAGATGAGTTGGGTTGTTTCCACCCTTTGGCTTATGTGTGAACAATGCTGCTATGAACATTGGTATACAAGTATTTATCTGAGTCCCTGTTTTCTGTTCTTTGGGGTATATGCTCAGAATTGGAATTGCTGGATCATACAGTAATTCTATGTTTAACTTTCTGAGGAACCACAAACTGTTTTCCACAGCATCTCCACCATCTTACATTTCCATTTCCATGGTGCAATGCATGCACCACCAATTCCTCCATATCCTCATCAACACTGGTCATTTTCCATTTTATATGGTAGTTATCCTAATGGGTTTAAAGTGGTATCTCGTGGTTTTGATTTGCATTTCCCTAGTGACTGGTGATGTTGAGTATCTTCTCATGTGCTTATTGGCCATTTGTATATTTTCTTTAGAGAAATGTCTATTCAAATCTTTTGCCCATTTTTTAATTGGGTTTTTGCTGTTGTTGAGTTTTAGGAGTTCTTTACATATTCTGGATATTAATCCCTTATCAGATATATAATTTGCAAATATTTTATGGTGTTTTTTCACTCTCCCTTGAGGCACAAAAGTCTTTAATTTTGATAAAGTCCAACTTACTTATGTTTTCTTTTGTTGCCTGTGACTTTGGTGTCATATCCAAGATCATTATCAAATCAAATGTCTTGAAGATTTCCCATGTTTTTTCCTAAGATTTCTGTAGTTTTAGTGCTTAAGTTTAGCTCTTTGATTCTTCTTGAGTTAATTTTTGTATATGATGTAAGATCAGAGTCAAGTTTCGTTCTTTTGCATGTGGATAACCAGTTTTCTTACTAGAACTTTGTAGTTGGTTTTTGAAATCAAGAAGCGTGAGTTCTCCAACTTTGTTCCTCTTTTTCAGGATTTATTTGGCTATTTGGGGTCCCTTGAGATTCCATATAAATTTTAGGTTGAATTTTTCTATTTCTTCAAGAAACAAAACAAAACATTACAATGCAATACACACCACTGAAATTTTAATAGGGATTGCGTTGAATCTGTAGATTGCTTTAGATAGCAATGTCACTTAACAATGTTAACTCTTCCAATCCATGAACACAGGATGTCTTTCTGTTCATTTAAATCTCTCAGCAATGTTTTGTAGTTTTCAATATACAAGTCTTTTGTTGCCTTGGCTAAATTTATTCCTAAGAATTTTTTTTTCTTTTTTAACAGCTTTATAGAAATATCATTCACTCATTTAAAGTATACAGTTCAATGGGCTTTAGTGTATTCACAGAGTTGTGCAACCATCATCACAATCAACTTTTCATTTTCATCAACCCCAAAAGAAATTTCACACCCACTAGTAGTCACTTCCCATTTCCCCCCCACCTCCCACCGATAGTCAATCACTAATCTTTTTATTTTTTTTCTTTTTGGCCACGCCGTGTGGCCCGCGGGATCTTGGTTCCCCGACCAGGGATCAAACCCGGGCCCTGGCAGTGAAAGCGCAGAATCCCAACTACTGGACCACCAGGGAATTCCCCTGTCAATCTCTAATCTATTTCCTATCTTTATAGATTTGCCCATTCTGGATATTTCATTTAAATGAAATGATATAATATGTGGCCTTTTGTGACTGGCTCTTTTCACCTAACATAATGTTTTCAAGGTTCCTCCAGTTTATAACATGTATCAGTGCTATATTGGAAAAGTTCATTCCTTTTCATTGTCAAATAATATTACATTACATGGATATACCACATTTTATTTATCCAGTCATCAGCTGATGGACATTTGGGTTGTTTGCATTTTTTGGCTATTATGAATAATGCTGCTATAAACATCTGTGTACAGGTTTCTGTGTGGACATATGTTTTTATTTCTCTTAGGTATATTCTTAGGATTAGAATTGCTGTGTCCTTATGGTGACTGTACATTTAACCTTTTGAAGAACTGCCAGAGAGTTTCCCACAGCAGACGCAACATTTTACATTGCCACCTGCAATGTATGTGGGTTTCCTTTTCTCCATATCCTCCACAGCACTTGTGATTATCTACTTTTTGACAGGATGTGAAGTGCCATCTCACTGTGGTTTTGATTGGCGTTTCCCTGATGGATAATGACACTGAGCACTTTTTCATGAGATTATTAGCCATTTTTTGGAGAAAGGTCTATTCAGATCCTTTGCCCATTTTAATTAATTTATTTTTTTCCAGTTTGAAAGCAGTCACTATTTATTAACTGACCAGATTACAAAAATAATCATGGTAGATAGATACCTTAGTTCATCCTTCTAATAAGCCTGTTGATCTAGTCTTCCCTGTTACCAGCATCTCCACCTTCTACAAAATGGGTGGTCTTTTTCTTCATTCTGCTTTGTGGAGAAGACAATTTAAAGGGCCACAGCAAGTTGTCTGATTCTTTGAAATGTTTTCCAATGGTATAGATCTCATGAATCAGATCCTTCCTGCAGATGACGCCATATTTGCCAAGAGATGGAGCAACCAATTCATTATCTGTCAGGGCACTTCGCTCCTTGTTGATTTTGCCATAACCACGCTTGTAGATCAGTTCATTTACTGACTTCAGGTTTGGGTACCCCCACGCAGTGTATGGTTCCACAATTCTCAGCATGTTACTTAACATGCTGAGAATTCACAAAGGTGCCATTGAGCTTCACAAAGGTACCACTGAAGATCTGATGGAGGCTAAGAAGCTGCAACACTTTTTGAACCTTTGGGCTTACACCATTGACACCTCTGATCCTGATGACAAATGCCAACTTGGGTTCCGCGGGTACATAGAAGTTGCTGGCTTTTCTTGCCATCCTAGCCATTCGAATTTCGGTTCTGTACATCTTCCTGGATTCCTTCTGATGGTGCTTAGCTTTTTCACAGATAAGCTTCCTCCCTGCCTTTCGAAGCATCTTTTGGGCAGACTTCTTTCTCAGGCACTTGATCTTAAGCTCTGCAAAATTCTTTCACTTTTTCTTAAGGTTTTCTGGCACAGCACGAACCTTCTTTTTCTTCTCTTCTGCACCCTCCATGGTTCCAGCTGGGAAAGAGCTGCCCATTTTTAAATTGGGTTATTCATTTTTTAAAATTATTGAGTATTAACAGTTCTTTATACAGTCTAGATACAAGTCCTTTAGATATATGATTTGCAAATATTTCTCCCATTTGGTGGGTTGTCCTTACATTTTCTTGATGGTGTCTGTTAAAGCATAAAAAGTCTTAATTTCGATGAAGTCCAATTTAGTTTTTTCTTTTGTTACTTGTGCTGTTGGTGTCATACCTAAGAAATTATTGCCTAATCCAAGGTCATGAAGATATTTGCAGGTTTGTTTACTTTTAAGAGTCTTATGGTTTTAACTCTTACAATTAGGTTTATGATCCTTAAAGTTAATTTTTGTATATGGTGTGAGGAAGGAATCTACTTTCATTCTCTTGCTGGTGGCAGTCCAGTTGTCCAAGCGCCATATGTTGAAAGACTATTCTTTCTCCATTGAATTATCTTGGCACCCTGTCAGAATTCATTTGACCAAAAAGGTGAAGTACAGGCTTCTCAATTATATCTCATTGTTCTATATGTCTAATTCTAAAAATTCGTTTGTTGATTTGCAGCATTAATTCCAAAGGTTTGATGTGGTGGGAAAGTAAGAAATGTCTCAGGATGGTGGGTAATATTGCTTGGTGGCCAAGCTAAAATTTGTGAAGAATCACGTCAGTGCCCCGTTCTTTGCTCTGCATCAGAGTAAACTGTTGACACACAATGTTTTTACACAGGGTACTGGTTTCTTGGGCAGAGACTGAATAAGATTTTTTTTTTTATGGAGTATAATTGCTTCACAATACTGTGTTAGTTTCTGTTGCACAAAAAAGCGAATCAGCCATATGCATACACATGTCCCCATATCCTCTCCCTCTTGAGCCTCCCTCCCACCCTCCCTATCCCACCCCTCTAGGTCATCACAAAGCACCAAGCCGATCTCCCTGTGCTATGCTGCTGCTTCCCACCAGCCAACTATTTTACATTCGGTAGTGTATATATGTCGATGCTACCCTCCCTTCGCTCCAGCTTTGCCCTCCCACCCCATATCATCAAGTCCATTCTCTATGTCAATCTAGTTGCCCTGCAACTAGGTTCATCAGTACCCTTTTTTTTTTTTTTTAGATTCCATATATATGCGTTAGCATACAGTATTTCCCTTTCTCTTTCTGACTTACTTCACTCTGTATGACAGACTCCAAGTCCATCCACCTCACTACAAATAACTCAATTTCGTTTCTTTCTATGGCTGAGTAATGTTCCATTGTATATATGTGCCGCATCTTCTTTATCCATTCATCTGTCGATGGACATTTAGGTTGGTTCCATGTCCTGGCTATTGTAAATAATGCTGCAATGAACATTGTGATGCATGTCTCTTTTTCAATTATGGTTTTCTCAGGGTATATGCCCAGTAGTGGGATTGCTGGGTCATATGGTAGTTCTCTTTTTATCTTTTTAAGGAACCTCCGTACTGTTTTCCATAGTGGTTGTATCAATTTACATTCCCGCCAACAGTGTAGGAGGGTTCCCTTTTCACCACACTCTTTCCAGCATTTATTGTTTCTAGCTTTTCTGATGATGGCCATTCTGACCGGTGTGAGGTGCTACCTCATTGTAGTTTTGATTTGCATTTCTCTAATGATTAGTGATGTTGATTATCTTTTCATGTGCCTCTTGGCCATCTGCATGTCTTCCTTGGTGAAATGTCCATTTAGGTCTTCCGCCCATTTTTTAACTGGATTGTTTGTTTTTTTGATATTGAGCTCCATGAGATTTGTATATTTTGGAGATTAATCCTTTGTCTGTTGTTTCATTTGCAAATATTTTCTCCCATTCTGAGGGTTGTCTTTTTGTCTTGTTTATGGTTTCCTTTGCTGTGCAAAAGCTTTTAGGTCCCATTTGTTTATTTTTGTTTTTATTTCCATTACTCTAGGAGGTGAGTCAAAAAAGATCTTACTGTGGTTTATGTCAAAGAGTGTTTTTCCTATGTTTTCCCCTAAAAGTTTTATAGTGTATGACCTTACATTTAGGTCTTTAATTCATTTGGAGTTTATTTTTGTGTATGGTGTTAGGGAGTGTTCTAGTTTCATTCTTTTACATGTAGCTGTCCAGTTTTCCCAGAACCAGTTATTGAAGAGGCTGTCTTTTCTCCATTGTATATTCTTGCCTCCTTTATGAAAGATAAGGTGACCAAATGTGCATGGGTTTATCTCTGGGCATTCTATCCTGTTCCAGTGATCTGTATTTCTGTTTTTGTGCCAGTACCATACTGTCTTGATTACTGCAGCTTTGTGGTACAATTTGAAGTCAGGGAGCCTGATTCCTCCAGCTCCGTTTTTCTTTCTCAAGATTGCTTTGGCTATTTGGGGTCTTTTGTGTTTCCATAGGAATTGTAAGATGTTTTGTTCTAATTCTGTGAAGAATGCCGTTGGTAGTTTGATAGGGATTGCATTGACTCTGTAGATTGCTTTGGGTAGTATAGTCTTTTCCACAATATTGATTCTTCCAATCCAAGAACATGGTATATTTCTCCATCTGTTTATGTCATCTTTGATTTCTTTCATCAGTGTTTTATAGTTTTCTGAGTACAAGTCTTTTGCCTCCTTAGGCAGGTTTATTCCTAGGTATTTTATTCTTTTTGTTGTAAATGGGAGTGTTTCCTTAATTTCTCTTTCTGATTTTTTGTTGTTGGTGTATAGGAATGCCAGAGATTTCCATGCATTAATTTGGTATTCTGCAACCTTACCAAATTCATTGGTTAGTTCTAGTAGTTTTCTGGTGGCATCTTTAGGATTTTCTATGTATGGTATCATGTCATCGGCAAATAGTTACTATTTTACTTCTTCTTTTCCAATTTGTATTCCTTTTACTTCCTTCTCTTCTCTGATTGCCTTGGCTAGGACTTCCAAAACTACGCTGAATAAGAGTGGTGATAGTGGACATCCTTGTCTTATTCCTGATCCTAGTGGAAATGCTTTCAGTTTTTCACCATTGAGTATGATACCTGCTGTGGGTTTGTCGTATATGGCCTTTATTATGTTGAGGTAGGTTCCTACTTCCTTCTCTTCTCTGATTGCCTTGGCTAGGACTTCCAAAACTACGCTGAATAAGAGTGGTGATAGTGGACATCCTTGTCTTATTCCTGATCCTAGTGGAAATGCTTTCAGTTTTTCACCATTGAGTATGATACCTGCTGTGGGTTTGTCATATATGGCCTTTATTATGTTGAGGTAAGTTCCATCTATACCCATTTTCTGGCAAGTTTTTATCATAAATCGGTGTTGAATTTTGTCAAAAGCTTTTTCTGCATCTAATGAGATTATCATATGTTTTTTATTCCTTAATTTGTTAATGTGGTGTATCACATTGATTGATTTGCATATATTGAAGAATACTTGCACCCCTGGGATAAATCCTACTTGATCATGGTGTTTGATCCTTTTAATGTGCTGTTGGATTCTGTTTGCTGGTATTTTGTTGAGGATATTTGCATCGATGTTCATCAGTGATATTGGTCTATAATTTTCTTTTTTTGTGATATCTTTTTCTGGTTTTTGGTATCAGGGTGATGTTGGCTTTGTAGAATGAATTTGGGAGTGTTTCTCCCTCTGCAATTTTTTGGAAGAGTTTGAGAAGGATTGGTGTTAGCTCTTGTCTAAATGTTTGATAGAATTAGCCTGTGAAACCATCTGGTCCTGGACTTTTGTTTGTTGGAAGATTTTTAATTATGGTTTCAATTTCATTACTTGTGGTAGGTCTGTTTATATTTTCTAATTCTTCCTGGTTCAGTCT
>NC_041217.1:22910662-22917603 GCF_002837175.3 Physeter macrocephalus
TCTTCTCAAAGAACCAGCCTTTAGTTTAATTGATCTTTGCTATTGTTTTCTTTGTTTCTATTTCATTTATTTCGGCTCTGATCTTTATGATTTCTTTCTTTCTACTGATTTTAGGTTTCCTTTGTTCTTCTTTCTCTAGTTGTTTCAAGTGTAGGGTTAGATTGTTTATTTGAGATTTTTATTGTTTCTTGAGGTAGGATTGTATTGCTATAAACTTCCCTCTTAGAACTGCTTTTGCTGCCTCCCATAGGTTTTGGGTCATCGTGTTTTCACTGTCATTTGTTTCTCTGTATTTTTTAATTTCTTCTTTGATTCCTTCAGTGATCTCTTGGTTATTTGTAGTGCACTGTTTAACCTCCATGTATTTGTGGGTTTTTTTCCTGTAATTGATTTCCAATCTCATAGCATTGTGGTCAGAAAAGATGCTTGATATGATTTCAATTTTCTGAGGCTTGATTTGTGACCCAAGATGTGATCTATCCTGGAGAATGTTCCATGTGCACTTGAGAAGAAAGTGTATTCTGCCACTTTTGGGTGGAATGTTCTATAAATATCAATTGGATCTATGTGGTCTATTATGTCATTCAAAACTTGTTTCCTTACTTATTTTCTGTTTGGATGATCTGTCCATTGGTATAAGGGGGGTGTTAAAGTCCCCTACTATTATTGTGTTACTGTCAATTTCTCCTTTCATGATTGTTAGCATTTGCCTTAGGTATTGAGGTGCTCCAATGTTGGGTGCATAAACATTTATAATTGTTAGGTCTTCTTCTTAGATTGATCCTTGATCATTCTGTAGTGTCCCTCCTTATCTCTTGTAACAGTCTTTATTTTAAAGTCTATTTTATCTGATAGGACTGTTGCTACTCCAGCTTTTATTTGACTTCCATTTACATGGAATATCTTTTTCTATCCCTTCACTTTCAGTCTGTATGTGTCCCTAGGTCTGAAGTGGGTCTCTTGTAGACAGCATATATATGGGTATTGTTTTTGTATCCATTCAGCCAGTCTCTGTCTTTTGGTTGGGACATGTAATCCATTTACATTCAAGGTTATTATCGATATGGATGTTTCTATTACCATTTTCTTAATTGTTTTGGGCTGTTTTTGTGAGTTTTTTTCTCCTCTTGTGTTTCCTGCTTAGAGAAGTTTCTTTAGCATTTGTTGTAAAGCTGGTTTCGTGGTGCTGAATTCTCTTAGCTTTTGTTTGTCTGAAAAGGTTTTGAGTTCTCCATCGAATTTCTTTTCACACGTTAGGGAAGTTTTCCACTATAATCTCTTCAAATATTTTATCAGACCCTTTCTTTTTCTCTTCTTCTTCTGGGACCCCTATAATTCGAATGTTGGTGCATTTAGTGTTGTCCCAGTGGTCTCTGAGATTGTTTTCAATTCTTTTCGTTCTTTTTTCTTTAGTCTGTTCCTCAGCAGTTATTTCCACCATTTTGTCTTCCAGCTCACTTCTTCATTCTTCTGCCTCCATTATTCTGTTATTGATTCCTTCTAGTGTATTTTTCGTTTCAGTTATTATGTTGTTCATCTCTGTTTCTTTGTTTTTTAGTTCTTCTAGATCTTTATTAAATAATTCTTGTATTTTCTCAATCCATGCTTCCATTCTATTTCTGAGATTCTGGATCATCTTTACTCTCATTACTCTGAATTCTTTTTCAGGTAGATTGCCTATTTCCTCTTCATTTATTTGGTCTTGTAGTTTTTTACCTTACTCCTTCATCTGTTACATATTTTTTTGCCATCTCATTTTTTGTTTTATGAGTGGGATTGTGTTCCTGTTTTACTGGTTTTTGGCCTGAGGCTTCCAACACTGGAGTTTGTAGGCTATTGGATAGAGCTGTCTTGGTGCTGAGATGAGGAACTCCATGAGACCTCACTCTGATGAATATTCCCTGGGGTCTGAGGTTCTCTGTTAGTCCAGCGGTCCAGACTCGGAGCTCCCACTGCAGGAGCTTCTGCCAGACCCTGTGCTCTCAAGTCAAGATCCTGCAGGCCACGTGGGGCAGCAAAAAAAAAAAAGAGAGAGAGAACAATAACAAAGTAAAAAATAAAATTAGACTAGGAAACTAACAGATATGTTAGAAAGAATGTAAAAATAAAAATATAGATGAATCAACAACCAGAAGGTACATCAGTACCACAATTGTAAAAAAGAGGAGGAGAGAAAAGAAAAAAAAAGGAGGGAGGGGAAGGCCTTGGCTGAGGAAAGCGGGCCTAAGCAAGGGTGAGGTTTGGGTGGTGGGCAGAGCCATTACTCAGGACCCACAGGGCTGGAAAACGCCCTAGGGACTGTGAGGGTGGGACTTAGGCTCAAGGAACAGAAGGGGCCCAGGCGTGCCCCCCACCCCTGGTTTCAGAGGGCAGAGGACCTCAGGTGGGAGTCCAGCAGGCTTCCTGGGCTCGAGTGGGTGGGGCAAACACCTTCCTCTCCTCTTCTGCTCCTCTGGTCTGTGGTCTGGGAGGCCCCCCTCCTGCTTGCCTCTCTTGATCTCCCTGGCCTCCCTTCTATGCCCCCAGGACCAATGTTGGGGGGGGGGGTCCTTGGAGGGCAGGGAACCGACCTGGGAGCCCAGCAGGCTCCCTGTGTCTGAGTGGACGGGGCAATTGCCCTCTGCTCCTCTCCCGTTCCTCCAACAGGGTCCCTCCCACCTGCCTCTCCTGATCTCCCTGGCATCCCTCCTACGCCCCCAAGGACCCACATGACCTGGAGCGGGCTTTGGAGGGCAGGGGATTGGCCTGGGAGCTCAGCAGTCCTCCCAAGCCTGAGTGGGTGAGGCAATCACCCTCCGCTCCTCTCCCGCTCCTCCCAGAGGGCCCCTCCCGCCTGCCTCTCCTGATCTCCCCGGCCTCAGGGGCGCCAATCTTGTCTGGCCTGCACTTCTCCTCCCCTCTCGGTCCCCCTACATCCTACAGGTTCACTCTGGGGTTCCTCCCGTCTCCTTGTGGGTTAGAGTCCCCCATCAGTGGCCTGCAGGCACCCTAGTTGTGGAGAGATGCTAACTCCGAGTCTTCCCACACTACCATCTTGACTCCTCCCCCACCTAAGTATTTTTTGATGCGTCTCCTTGATACTTTCGTAAATGGAATTGTCTTCTTAATTAGCTTTTCAGGTGGTTGCATTGCTAATATATAGAATTGCAACTGACTTTTATGTGTTGATTTTGTATTCTGTAACTTTGCTGAATTCATTGATTAGCTCTAACAGTGTGTGTGTGTGTGTGTGTGTGTGTGTGTGTGTGTGTAATTTTAGGGTCTTCTACACATAAGATTATGTCATCTATGAACAAAGATCATTTTACTTCTTCCTTTTCATCCAAACTGAAAAGGCCTCTTATTTCTTTTCCTAACTAATTTTTCTGGCCAGACCTTCCAGTATTATGTTTAATAAAAGTGGCAAAGTAGGCATCCTTGTCTTGTTCCTGGTGAAAGTCTTTCACCATTGAGTATGATGTTAGATATGGGTCTTTCATATATGGTCTTTGCCATATTGAGGAAGTTCTATTCCTATTTTATTGAGTGGGTTTTTTTTATTATTATGAAAGGGTGTTGAATTTTGTCAAATGCTTTTTCTGCAATAATTGACATGATTATGTGTTTTTTCACCCCTTTATTCTGATAATGTGGTGTATTACATTGATAGATTTTCTTACAGTGAACCATCCTGGCATTCTAGGAATAAATTGCTCTTGGTCATGGTGTTAATGTGCTTCTGAATTCAATTTGTCAGTGTTTTGTTGAGGAATTTTGCATCAATATTCATAAAGGAGATTGGTGTATAGTTTTCTTTTCTTGTAGTGCCTTTGTCTGACTTTGGTATCAGGGTAATGCTGGCCTCATAGAATGAGTTAGGGAGTGTTCCCTTATTTTCAGTTTTTGGGAAAAGTTTGAGAAGGATTGGGGTTAGTTCTTCTTTAAATGTTTTGGTAGAATTCACTGGTGAAATCATCAGGTCCAGTGCTTTCTTTTTTGGGAGATTTTTTATTACTGATTCAATCTCCTTACTAGTTGTAGGACTATTCAGGTTTTCTATTTCTTCATGGTTTAGTCTTAGTAGGCTTTGTGACTCTAGGAATTTGTCCATTTTATCTAAGTTATCCAATTTATTGAAGTACAGTTGCTCATGTTACTCTCTTATAATCCTTTTTATTTCTGTAGAATCACTAGTAATATAACCCACTTTCATTTTAGATTTTGGCAATTTGAGTCTTTTTGCTTTTTCTTTTTTTTTTTTTTTTTGGGGTATGCGGGCCTCTCACTGCTGTGGCCTCTCCCGTTGCGGAGCACAGGCTCCGGACGCGTAGGCTCAGCGGCCATGGCTCACGGGCCCAGCCGCTCCGCGGCATGTGGAATCTTCCCGGACCGGGGCACGAACTCGTGTCCCCTGCATCGTCAGGCGGACTCTCAACCAGTACGCCACCAGGGAAGCCCCTGCTTTTTCTTTAATCTAGGTAAAGGCTTGTTGATTTTATTTTTTCGAAGAAACAAATTTTGGTTTAGTTGATTTTCTCAATTGTTTTTCTATCTCTATTTATCTCCACTCAGTCTAACTTGCTAATTACTTCTTGCTGCAAGGAAGAGAGTATGCAGGGGTTGGGGGCTTAAGGCACAAGCTGTAAGGTACAGCCTTGGAGAATGACTGAAGATCTGCCTGATTGGGAGTAGAGGAAAGTCTGAGTGAAGCCCTTGCCTGGGCTGTGAGGACTAAGCTGGAAATTAAGTAGTGTGTTACTGTGAGTTCTTCATAGGGCTAGAAGCTGTTGACACCTGGCTTATTAATGAGCGAGAGCACATGTAAAGTCATTTCCTAAGACAGAATAAGGAAAACTAGAATGAGATTAAATAGAACTATATAATATTTTAGCAAATTAACCTAGGATTAAGCATTCAACAGGGCTTTTAATGTGAGAATGTAACACTCCAGATCAGAACTCATGCATGAGAGACTAATTTTGGGGAAATATTTATCTTTTTTCATTCATGCTATATAAAAGAAGTGGTATCCCAGTCAGGGGTAGACAATGTGTGATTAAAAAAAGATGAAGAAGTAGCTACAAGTGAGGGCTTGTTAACCAGGAAGGTAATTCATTTGTATGTATGTGCTTGTATTTACTTAAAAAAAATTTTTTTTGTAAGTGGTATTTGCCGTTTTAATATGTTCTAATTAGAAAGTATATAGTTCACTTTAGACATTTTAATAGTCTGTTTGTACATAAAAAGCACATAGACTAGGCCATATGCTAATTTAGCTCTCTAGATATCTATAGTTGGGAAAAGCCAGGCTGGTGGATCCCTGTAGCCACAACAAAAGGAACCACTGCTTCAGGTCAAGTACCTACTGGAAAATAAGCAACCTCTCACCTATTGGCTTTGCAAGTCCAAATTTATTAAATTTTCCACTATCACAGTAATATCTTATTTTTTATTAGACCAGTGATTCCTTAAAAACAGAACTATTTTAATATTGTTAAGTTATTTAAAAGAGTCACTGAGGCAAAATTATGAAGAATCTAAAAGTTTGTAAGAATGTGGAATAGCCTTTGGATTAGTTTCAAATCTTGGCTCTGTCACTTATTAACTGTGCCACTTTGAGTTTTACGTACCTTCACTGTTTTCCTTAGGGCATGTTTGGATACAACAATTAGACACCTCCTCAAACTAGTGCATATAAAAGGGACTTTATTAAAAAGATATAACTCACAGAATTCAAGGAATTAGTAAACAACTAGGCCCATTCTTAACACCATTTATGGGAAACAGGAGATTAGAGAGGTTAAATTTCTTTTCTTTTTTTAAAAATTTTATTGGAGTATAGTTGATTTACAATACTGTGTTAATTTTAGGTGTATAGCAAGGTGAATCAGTTATACATATACATATATCCACGCTTTTTTAGATTCTTTTCCCATATAGGTCATTACAGAGTATTGTGTAGTGTTCCCATTCTCTATGTCTACATCTTTATTTCTGCCCTACAACTAGGTTCATCGGTACCAATTTTTTTTTGTTTTTTAGATTCCATATATATGCGTTAGCCTATGGTATTTGTGTTTTTTTTAAATGATTTAAAAAAATTTTTATTGCAGTATAGTTGATTTACAATGTTGTGTTAGTTTCAGGTGTACAGCAAAGTGAACCAGTTTTACATATACATATATCCACTCTTTTTTAGATTCTTCTCCCATATAGGTCATTACAGAGTATTGTGTAGTGTTCCCTGTGCTATACAGCAGGTTCTTATTAGTTATCTATTTTATATATAGTAGTGTGTGTATGTCAGTCCCGATCTCCCAATTTATCCCCCTCCCATTCCCTGGTAACCATAAGTTTGTTTTCTACATCTGTGACTCTACTTCTGTTTTGTAAATAAGTTCACTTGTATACTTTTTTTTAGATTCCACATATAAGCGATATCATATGATATTTGTCTTTCTGTGTCTGAATATTTCACTAAGCATGACAATCTCTAGGTCCATTCATGTTGCTGCAATACTGGATATTTTTAAAATTAATTTTTATTGCAGTATAGTTGCTTTACAATGTTGTGTTAGTTTCTTGCTGTACAGCAAAGTGATTCAGTCATACATATACATATATCTACCCTTTTTTAGATTTCCTTTCCATTTAGGTCACCACAGAGCACTGAGTAGAGTTCTCTGTGCTATACAGGGTTCTCATCAGTTATCTATTTTATACATAGTAGGGTATATATGTCAGTCCCAATCTCCCAATTCATCCCACCCCCCCTTCCCCTATTGGTAACTATAAGTTTGTTCTTTACCTCTGGGATTCTATTTTTTCCTGCAAATAAGTTCATCTCTACCATTTTTCTAGATTCCACATATAAGCGATATTATACAATATTTGTTTTTCTCTTTCTGACTTACTTCACTCTGTATGACAGACTCTAGGTCCATCCACCTCACTACAAATAA
>NC_041217.1:22921329-22923533 GCF_002837175.3 Physeter macrocephalus
TGCTGTGGCCTCTCCCGTTGCGGAGCACAGGCTCCGGACGCGTAGGCTCAGCGGCCATGGCTCACGGGCCCAGCCGCTCCGCGGCATGTGGAATCTTCCCGGACCGGGGCACGAACTCGTGTCCCCTGCATCGTCAGGCGGACTCTCAACCAGTACGCCACCAGGGAAGCCCCTGCTTTTTCTTTAATCTAGGTAAAGGCTTGTTGATTTTATTTTTTCGAAGAAACAAATTTTGGTTTAGTTGATTTTCTCAATTGTTTTTCTATCTCTATTTATCTCCACTCAGTCTAACTTGCTAATTACTTCTTGCTGCAAGGAAGAGAGTATGCAGGGGTTGGGGGCTTAAGGCACAAGCTGTAAGGTACAGCCTTGGAGAATGACTGAAGATCTGCCTGATTGGGAGTAGAGGAAAGTCTGAGTGAAGCCCTTGCCTGGGCTGTGAGGACTAAGCTGGAAATTAAGTAGTGTGTTACTGTGAGTTCTTCATAGGGCTAGAAGCTGTTGACACCTGGCTTATTAATGAGCGAGAGCACATGTAAAGTCATTTCCTAAGACAGAATAAGGAAAACTAGAATGAGATTAAATAGAACTATATAATATTTTAGCAAATTAACCTAGGATTAAGCATTCAACAGGGCTTTTAATGTGAGAATGTAACACTCCAGATCAGAACTCATGCATGAGAGACTAATTTTGGGGAAATATTTATCTTTTTTCATTCATGCTATATAAAAGAAGTGGTATCCCAGTCAGGGGTAGACAATGTGTGATTAAAAAAAGATGAAGAAGTAGCTACAAGTGAGGGCTTGTTAACCAGGAAGGTAATTCATTTGTATGTATGTGCTTGTATTTACTTAAAAAAAATTTTTTTTGTAAGTGGTATTTGCCGTTTTAATATGTTCTAATTAGAAAGTATATAGTTCACTTTAGACATTTTAATAGTCTGTTTGTACATAAAAAGCACATAGACTAGGCCATATGCTAATTTAGCTCTCTAGATATCTATAGTTGGGAAAAGCCAGGCTGGTGGATCCCTGTAGCCACAACAAAAGGAACCACTGCTTCAGGTCAAGTACCTACTGGAAAATAAGCAACCTCTCACCTATTGGCTTTGCAAGTCCAAATTTATTAAATTTTCCACTATCACAGTAATATCTTATTTTTTATTAGACCAGTGATTCCTTAAAAACAGAACTATTTTAATATTGTTAAGTTATTTAAAAGAGTCACTGAGGCAAAATTATGAAGAATCTAAAAGTTTGTAAGAATGTGGAATAGCCTTTGGATTAGTTTCAAATCTTGGCTCTGTCACTTATTAACTGTGCCACTTTGAGTTTTACGTACCTTCACTGTTTTCCTTAGGGCATGTTTGGATACAACAATTAGACACCTCCTCAAACTAGTGCATATAAAAGGGACTTTATTAAAAAGATATAACTCACAGAATTCAAGGAATTAGTAAACAACTAGGCCCATTCTTAACACCATTTATGGGAAACAGGAGATTAGAGAGGTTAAATTTCTTTTCTTTTTTTAAAAATTTTATTGGAGTATAGTTGATTTACAATACTGTGTTAATTTTAGGTGTATAGCAAGGTGAATCAGTTATACATATACATATATCCACGCTTTTTTAGATTCTTTTCCCATATAGGTCATTACAGAGTATTGTGTAGTGTTCCCTGTGCTATACAGCAGGTTCTTATTAGTTATCTATTTTATATATAGTAGTGTGTGTATGTCAGTCCCGATCTCCCAATTTATCCCCCTCCCATTCCCTGGTAACCATAAGTTTGTTTTCTACATCTGTGACTCTACTTCTGTTTTGTAAATAAGTTCACTTGTATACTTTTTTTTAGATTCCACATATAAGCGATATCATATGATATTTGTCTTTCTGTGTCTGAATATTTCACTAAGCATGACAATCTCTAGGTCCATTCATGTTGCTGCAATACTGGATATTTTTAAAATTAATTTTTATTGCAGTATAGTTGCTTTACAATGTTGTGTTAGTTTCTTGCTGTACAGCAAAGTGGTTCAGTCATACATATACATATATCTACCCTTTTTTAGATTTCCTTTCCATTTAGGTCACCACAGAGCACTGAGTAGAGTTCTCTGTGCTATACAGGGTTCTCATCAGTTATCTATTTTATACATAGTAGGGTATATATGTCAGTCCCAATCTCCCAATTCATCCC
>NC_041217.1:22923570-22927715 GCF_002837175.3 Physeter macrocephalus
ATGACAGTCTCTAGGTCCATCCACATAGAGAAGTTTCTTAACTACTAAAACCTGTGAGGTGAGTAAATTTGTCGTGCACTGAGGACTGCCTAGGGATGAATCAATTATGTGTTTTGCACTTACATAGAACTACTGTTTTTCCAATGTATGTAAATGCTACTCTGATTAAGGAAGTTCAAATGTATTTTAAAACATTTCACTACTGATAGTAGCTTTTATCCTGTTCTTTCTCAGTCAATAGACATTAAATGTACACAGGGGTTATATAAAATTTCTTTTTACTTTAACAATAGTTTTTTTTTAAAGTTATGCATGTACATAGTTTAGGGTCAAGTCATAAAAGTGAAAAGCTCGATAGGTGTTCTCCTTCCACTCCCACTTCCTCCTCCCATTTCCTGCTCTTCAGAAGTAAGTACTTAACAATTCTTTGGTATTTACCTCCCTTTTTCTAAACAACATGCTTTTTGTTCTTTCTTGATTTTTGGTGTTAGGAATAATCGACTTATTTCCCACCAAGGAAGAGAGGAATTTAGCTTTCTGCACATACTACCCTCTCTTTCCATCACATATGTGGTTAAATCAATAGTCATTGTTTGCATCCTTATGACTTCAGTAAATGCTATTCACAACTGAGCCATGTAGTATACTATGATTACCTTTACTTTGCTGTAAAACTTTCTGCCTTGTCTAGTTGGTTAGCTTTCCTTGTACTTACCACTAATTCATTCTTCCAACTTGCTCCTAGTGTATAAATCTGCTCTCAATATGTAACAACATTAGGTATTTTTATCAATTTCATCTTCTTGATAATTCCAGAGCCTCCTGACCTTCTCCAGACTGGGCTAGTTATGCTCTATGCTTACTGAAACAGCCACCATCTTGAGGACCTTTTTCATCATCATCCCAGAAATTTCCTTTGTGTTTGATTCTGTTTCCTGGATCCAGTGTCTTTCTCTTTCTTAGTTTACTCCTTGTTTTGGTGGAACATGTCCTCTAGTATGAATATCTCCCTGAGAAAGGATGCATGGTAAGTGTTTTGAGAACTTAAATATCTAAAAATATCTTTATTCTACCACACACTTAATTATAGTCTGACTGTGTAAAATTTTGGATTGGAAAACATTTCCCCTACTTTTCTATCTTCTAGTTTCCAGGATTGCTGTTGAGAAATCCAATGTCTTTTTGATTACCTATACTTTTGTTGAAATTCCCCTGCTCCCCATTTTCCCTCTCTCTGAAAGCTTGTAGAATTTTCTCTTATCCCCAGTGGTCCAAAATTTGACAGTGAATGCTTTTGTTTTCATCTGTTTTGCTGGGTACTCAGTAGGCCCTTTCAACCTGGACTCTCATGTCCTTCTATCCTGGGAAATCTCAATTATTTCTGTGCTAATTTCTTCTTTTCCATGTAGAAAGTAAAGAACATAAGTTTATTTGAAATACTTTTGTTGAGGTGTTGGACCTGCCGAACTCGTGCTCTTTTCACTTATTTATTTATTTTTTCTCTTTTCCTGTCTTCCATCTCTTTGACTCTATTTCTGAGAGATTTCTTCAGTTTTAACTTCTCACCCTTCTACTGGGACTTTCATTTCTGTCATCATGTTTCCAGTTTCTAAGAACATAGTGCTTTTTAAAAAATATATTTATTTTTTGGCTGTATTGGGTGTTCGCTGCTGCGAGCAGGCTTTCTCTAGTTGTGGTGAGTGGGGGCTACTCTTTGTTGTGGTGTGCGGGCTTCTCATTGCAGTAGCTTCTCTTGTTGTGGAGCACAGGCTCTAGGCCCATGGGCTTCAGTAGTTGTGGCATGTGGGCTCAGTTGTTGTGGCGCACGGGCTTAGTTGCTCCGCGGCATGTGGGATCTTCCCAGACCAGGGATTAAACCTGTGTCCCCTGCATTGGCAGGCGGATTCTTAACCACTGAGCCAAGAGGCAAGTCCACATAGTTTTTTTTTGAGTTTCTTTTAAATTTTCTTTTCATAGATACTGTTTCCTCCAAATTGCCTTCTTCTGCTTGTTTGTTTTGGTCTCTCTTTCATCTTAGAGATTTTTCTCAAATGTCCCAGTGATCCGAGGCCCTCTGTTTATGTACATGAGGGGAGCCTCCACAAAGCCCATTGGAAACTCTGTGCCGTTGGGAGGGGCTTGTCAAGTATGGGCTTCACTAGGTTATCTGGCTGGAGTATTTCTTTGGGGAATCTCTTAATGTCAGTATCTTTAGGTCATTTTTAATTAGGATCAAATTCTACAGAGAAGGCTCCTCCAGTCTCCTTTTTAAGAGGTTAAGTCTGGCCAACAATGTCTAGGAACTGAGTAGAAGTTAGCTTGAGCTGGGGGAGGTAGTTGTCTCTCAAGATTAGTCTGTAAACCTTCAACTTATGCCCTTCGTATTTTTAATTTGCTGTCTCTACTCTCAGCTGTGCCTAGTGTCCTGCATTTTTGACCCTCCTGGAGAGTAAGCCTCTCATCTTCAGCCAAGGCAGGGCTGAGGGAATGAGGGGGTGGGGGTCTAACTGTATCTTAAATAGACCTTCAGTCAAACCCCTTGTGTTTAGCTTCTCCATTCCTAGAGGTACATGGAGATGATTTAGGATTCAGCTTTCTTAGGCCTTCAACATCAGTCACCACTCATCCATCTGCTTTCCAGTTTCCAGTGTTGTGCTGCTATCATCTTTATCCCATTATCTTTGTTCCAGGATATTAACCTTCCTACAAGTCCCCTTTCCATTGTTTGTGGGGTTTTTGATGGAGCAGAGCCTAATGAGTGTGTATAGTCTGCTGTCTTAACCAGAGTCCTAAAATTTCTTGAAATAAAAAAGGCATCATCATAGGGAAAAGACTGGAAATCATTGCTCTAGCTCTTACTCCTTTCTACCCCTCGTTTAAAAACCTTTTACTTTTGTGTCCCGCTGTCACAGGTCTCCACTATCTGCTAGTTAATCTGACAATATATTTTGACTAACTGACGGGTGCAAATAATAATCAGACATGTAAATTACTCATTGCTCTTGAGACTGTAATATGAGGAGCCCAAAGCATGTAGATTACCTCCTAATGTGAAGATGGAAGAGAAGTAAATTGTACTTCTCTTTTGAAACAGTCTGCTGTATATGGTTTGCATCATGGGAAAAAATAATTATCATTCTTATGAGCCCATTATGTTGTTATTGAATGGCTGGCTTTTTAAAGGTGACATGCATCTTTTTTCTTTTCTTAAAAGATGATTTAAGGTCACAATTAGCTCATCTGCTTTACTAAGCCTCTTTAGGGATAAAATTTGAGTCATTCTAAGCCTGGAATTTGAGAGACGGACTGTTCTTATCCAAATTACAATGAGATAAGGAGGACTCTGGGAAGCCTGGTGAGGAGGTAGCTGGAGCTGCATGTCCTGGATGCCTTTTCACATCTCTGGATTCAGATGGGACATGCCAAGATGTAACATTAAACATTTCCTTAAAAAACTGAAAATAGAATTACCATATGATCCAGCAATCCCACTACTGGGTATATACCCACAGAAAACCATATTTCAAAAAGACACATGCACCCCCATGTTCATTGCAGCACTATTTACAATAGCCAGGTCATGGAAGCAACCTAAATGCCCATCGACAGATGAATGGATAAAGAAGATGTGGTACATATATACAATGGCATATTACTCAGCCATAAAAAGGAATGAATCTGGGTCATTTGCAGAGACGAGGATGGATCCAGAGACTGTCATACAGTGTGAAGTAAATCAGAAAGAGAAAACCAAATATCGTATATTAATGCACATATGTAGAATCTAGAAAAATGGTACAGATGAATAGGTTTGCAGGGCAGAAATAGAGACAGAGATGTAGAGAACAAATGCATGGACACCAAGGGGGGAAAGCAGGAGGGGGGTGGTGGTGGGATGAACTGGGAGATTGAGATCGATATATATACAGTAATATGTATCAAATAGATAACTAATAAGAACCTACTGTATAAAAAAAATAAAATAAAAATTTTAAAAATGCAATAAAGGGCTTCCCTGGTGGCGCAGTGGTTGAGAGTCCGCCTGCCGATGCAGGGGACGCGGGTTCGTGCCCCGGTCCGGGAGGATCCCACATGCCGTGGAGCGGCTGCGCCCGTGAGCCATGGCCGCTGAGCCTGCGCGTCCG
>NC_041217.1:22927897-22937867 GCF_002837175.3 Physeter macrocephalus
CCTGGTCCGGGAAGATCCCACATGCCGCGGAGCGGCTGGGCCCGTGAGCCATGGCCGCTGAGCATGCGCGTCCGGAGCCTGTGCTCCGCGAGGGAAGAGGCCACAACAGTGAGAGGCCCGCGTACCGCAAAAAAAAAAAAAAAAAAAAAAAAGCAATAAAAAAACCCGTTTATCCATACAGATGATGGGGTGGGCGTGCACAAAAAAAGGTTGAAGACTGTTGAGAAAAATTGGGCAAAGGGGATGTGGGAGGATTGCGGGAGCTGGTTCTTCTCCAAATGATCTTTGCCTTTTCATTTGTAAAGTTAACATACTATTTGGCTTTGATATGCTGAGGGCCTGGGGTTTTACCCTCTGTCTGTGCCTCCTCCAGCTGTGACTGAGTTTATTTCTTTTAACTGCTATTTGTAGTTGATAGATAGCCATAGATAGCCAGGTCTAAAATGTGTTAGTGTATTAACATAAAGTTTTAGAGGCAAGTATTTTCTTATTATGGTAGTGACAGATGTAGCTGGGCTTTTCTTTCACAGGTCTGGCTGTGATAAGTATGTTACATAAAGATAGAAAAAAACAAAACATATATAGTTTTTCTCCCTAATGTAGCTACTGACTAGTTTTAATCTAAAATAGTGGTGGTGGATCTTGAAATATCTGGGGTGGCGGCCTATGTGCAACATACCTGGATGAATCACCACAGAATTTTCTTCTTACATATATACATAATGAAATGGAAGAAACTTTATTCACCCAAATTCCTCTTGGAGAGAAGGAGTATGTGTTTAGAAGAAATATTTTGTGAAGCCTGTTGAGGTCAGGGTAGGGGACACCAAATGGCCTGCTCAGAAATCAGGAGGTACTCCAAATGCCTTCTAAGGGCGGTGAGTCTTGCTAACCAGAAGCTTTGCTTTTTCTCATTATTGAGATGGTCAGGTCTGCAAGCTTAGACATTAGGAGCAGCTCTTAACAATAGAAGGGATAAGAATTGGACTTTACTTTTCATTTATCTATTTATTATTTAAAACCTCTGTATTAAATCTTTCTCCCTTTGTTACTCAGCCATGTGACTTCAACTGATGTATTGCTGGGGTACACGGCATGTGCCCAGGGTAACAGAAGCTTCCGAATAAACATAGCACATCTGGCCTGAGGGATTAGTGGTCTCCATAAATAGATTGTGGAGAATTCAAAACTCACATACATTTTAAATTTTTTAATATTTATTTATTTATTTGGCTGTGCTGGGTCTCAGTTTCTGCTTGCGAGATCTTTGTTGTGGCACGCGGGATCTTTTTTTTTTTTTTTTTTTTTTTAGTTGCAGCATGCAGGATCTTTAGTTGTGGCATGCGGGATCTAATTCCCTGACCAGGGATTGAACCACAGGCCCCCTGCATTGGGAGTACAGAGTCTTAACCACTGGACCACCAGGGAAGTCCCAAAACTCACATACATTTAAAAAACATTAAATTTTAAAGAAATTGCTCTGGGTCCCTTGAGTCTGTGCAACTAGACACACCCCGCTCCATCATATCATGTACTTACCTTCCCCAGGCCCACACAAAGTGCTATAAGAATTCAGAGGACAGAGAGAACATTTCTGGCAGTGGACAGAGTCCTGAGTGAGCACAGAACGCATTATGGAATCTGGACATGAGGTGAGTCTCAAAGGACTGGGAATATTTGTTAGGGAGCAATTGATGGATGTGTGTTGGGGTGGGTGTCCTCACCGGGGGACATGCCAGATGAGGGGGTGGCAGGAGTCCCAGCTCAAGGGTTGAAATGCCAGCCGGAGAGCAGACCTATTTGGCCAAACCGTGAGAGAGTGAGAGGTAAGATCAGAAATGCATATGGGATCAGTGGGTGGGAGCCAAGTATCAACGGTCCTGTTCATTATTGGGAATTTCTGATGATTTTGGATGTTATCAAAGAGATGCTCTAGGGAGGTTAACAGAGAGATGGTATGCAATGGTGGAGGGTGAGTTAAGAAGCCAGGTTGTTTGGTTAGTGATTCCTAATCAGAGATTCCTAATTCAGAATCTGCTGTGGAGCGTTTATAACTCTCTGTGCGGGGTCACCCACCATTGGAGTTTCTGATTCAGGAGGTCTGGTGTGGAGCCCAAGAAAGCTGTATTTGTAAAAAGCTTTCCAATGAATTTTGTTGCATTCCCCAGTTAAAAAACCCTGAAATGGGAGGTGATTATATCGGGGAGGAAGAAATTTTCCTCTGCCCTTCTAGGTTCTTCTGGCTACTCTAAGAATTAAATTGGCATGACACATATTAACAGAAGAAAATCAAACAAAGTTTAATAACATGTATACATGGGAGAGACCCAGGAGAACTGAATAACTGCCAGAATGGCTGAAGCCCTCACCTTAAACAGTGTCTTCAGCTAAAGACAAAAGAGGGTGTTGAGCGTGGGGAGAGTCAGTTATTGGAAAGTCAGTTACCAGGACAAGCACAATAAACAAGGAGAAAATATTCTGCGAATTTAAGTCTTCTCTACTGATAAATTTCTAGAAATTTGGTCATTCTCCTCTTCCTGGTACAGTGGTGGATGATACCCTTACAAATGGCGTTTTCCCTTGCAAATGGAAATGTTTCTTACAAAAGAGTAATTCTTACTCGGTTTTCAGAGTTTTTCCCAAGTCTGCTGTTTCTTAGAAAATAACCAGCTTAACATAATATTCCAAAGAAACACATTTTGAGGTGGCCAATTCTGCTTCCCTACGATTGCCAAGCCCTACTTTAAAAAAAAAATTTTATTGGAGTACAGTTGATTTACAAAGTTGTGTTAGTTTCAGGTGTACAGCAAAGTGAATCAGTTACACATATACATATAGCCACTCTTTTAGATTCATTTCCCATATAGGGCATTACAGAGTATTGAGAAGAGTTCCCTGTGCTAGACAGTAGGTCCCTACTAGTTATCTATTTTATATATAGTAGTGAGTCTCTGTCAATCCCAATCTCCCAGCAATACCCTACTTTTAATGTAATGGTACTGGATATAGGGTAGTAGCAATGGCAATGGAAAAAGGTTCAATTTGAAAGACTTAGTAAAAGAATAAGGAGGACGTGGATTGGTATTAGACCACTCCCTACTCCAATGTATGGGATGTTCTGAACCATACCCCACTATGAAATAAAATTCATAGTTTATGGCAAGACAAAAAAATTTAAACATAAATATATTTTCTTTGCCCTTTGGCCTCCTCTCTCCCCTCCACTGTCCATTGTGTATCTGCATTATGCACCAGCCAAACCTACCCATTGGCCTGCTCAACCATAAAGAGCAACATTCTCCTAGCACCACGAAGACAACTCCTTAAAAGATAACATTTCTTCTTGATCTTGTAATGAACCATGGTGACCCATGACCCAGTACTTGCTTTGTACATTTAAATCTGGATGGTGTAAACCGTCAATAATACGTCATTGAATACACAGCCCTCTGTCTCAAAAAACTTATATAACTGTGCTCTGACCTCTGACAGGCAGAAAAGTTCTCAGAGCTTTCTGTTATAATCCTCAATGGCTTGAATAAAATTTTCCATTTCATTTTTGTTGTTGTTGTTGGTATTTAGCTCATTTATTTTGTTTTTTGTTTTTGTTTGAATAGGTAATCACAACAATTTAGTAATAAAAGTACTATAATAATTATAAACAAAACCTAACATTTACCAGGGTTTTTTTTTTTTAATTTTTATCGGAGTCTAGTTGATTTACAATGTTGTGTTAGCTCCTGCTATACAGCAAAGTGAATCAGTTGTACATATACATATATCCACTCTTTTTTAGATTCTTTTCCCATATAGGTCATTACAGAGTATTGAGAAGAGTTCCCTGTGCTATACAGTAGGTCCTTATTAGTTATCTATTTTATATATAGTAGTGTATATATGTCTCTCCCAATCTCCCAGTTTATCCCTCCCCCCCATTTCCCCCCTGGAAGCCATAAGTTTGTTTTCAAATTTTCCATTTCTTTCTTAGATTAACCGATCAATTTTTTCATCGACATCACTATCTATGTATCTTTCAGATTAGAACATGCTAGTTTTTCCAAATCACTTGTGACTGCATTAGCCTCACTTATAACTCTTTCCTTGGAAATAATTCCCCAGAATACATAGTTCTTTGAGATCTTTGTGGGCAACTTTTAAAAGGGATATTTTTGCACACTGATATTGCTTACATCATTCTTAATGTTTCAAAAGCATTTTATTATAATTTCAAGCTTCTTTTTTGTCCCATTCTCTCCTTTATTTATTTATTTATTTATTTCCTTGTTGGTTATCTATTTTATTTTATTTCATAATTTTACAACTTTTTAATATGGGAGTTTTCAAATACATATACAAAAGTAGAGAGAATGATGAACCCACATACCCATCACCCAAATTTAACAGTTATCAACATTTTGCCATTGATCTTCATCTGTCCGTCACCTCAATTCTTTCTCTCTCCTGGAATTTTTGTTGTTGTTGTTGTTAGTTTCTGCTTTATAACAAATGAATCAGCTATACATATACATGTATCCCCATATCTCCTCCGTCTTGCGTCTCCCTCCCATCCTCCCTATCCCACCCCTCTAGGTGGTCACAAAGCACCGAGCTGATCTCCATGTGCTATGCGGCTGCTTCCCACTAGCTATCTATTTTACATTTGGTGGTGTATATATGTCCATGCCACTCTCTCACTTTGTCCCAGCTTACTCTTCCCCCGCCCCGTGTCCTCAAGTCCATTCTCTACGTCTGTGTCTTTATTCCTGTCCTGCCCCTAGGTTCTTCAGAACCATTTTTTTAAAAATTCCATATATATGTGTTAGCACACAGTATTTGTTTTTCTCTTTCTGACTTACTTCACTTATGTATGACAGACTCTAGGTTCATCCACCTCACTACAAATAACTCAGTTTCGTTTCTTTTTATGGCTGAGTAATATTCCATTGTATATATGTGCCACATCTTCTTTATCTATTCATCTGTCGATGGACACCCATTCTCTCCTTTAAAAGAGAGTTATAATATACAGAGCCAAGGCATTAGGGAAAAAAATTCTCAAGTTTCTGTTGCATAAAGGCTCACAATATCCATAAACACTGTATGATTATTTGTCCTTGGAAATCCTTAGAATAATGGGAGACTCAGAGATGATGTTACACCTGGTGATATTTAAGATAGTAAGGTACTTCTTGATCTTGAACAGACTGAATTTAAGTCTTGTTTGGGGACAAGGGAAAAAAAACAACAACTAGTTTTATCACAAATCCTTTATGTTGGAGCAGACAATGTTTCATTAAAAGGCCGAGAAAAAGTGCTGATGAAGATCCTTCCTTCTTGGGAAGCTGATCCTTTTTGTCGTGGAACAAAGACTGGTAAAAATATTCACGTTGCAGTCATCGGGATTGCAAAATTTGAATTTGATGAACAAACGTGTTTATCATTTGAGATATATATGTATATATTTGGCTACATGATTCAGCATTTTGCTTTGCATTGACCATTTTGAAAAAAATGAAGCATTCATTTAATTAGTTTCTTTGGAATATTCCTAGTTTGTGGCTTAGTTGCCTCTATGGCATTTTCCTCAGCCTTACTGTAGGATAAGAACATGAGAATCTCAGAAATGTCAATGTAGGTTGACCCAGCATCGATGATGATAGGACCAAGGGACATAATTAAGACTGAGAAGGACACAGCTACATCTCCTGACATCAGTCTCAGTGGGTCAGGGAAGAACCCCCAGGTATGCTGGCTTCTCCAATAATCTGTTACAGACCAACAAGGCATTAATTCTGCCAAATAAAAATTGTCGCTCTCCACCTGGTTCTACAAGACTGAAGTCACTAGCCATTGCAGTCGCTGACCTTCAACACACCCTGGAAGGAGTTCAGGGTGGAGATCAGGAATGAGGCACCCTGTGCTCTGGGTCAAACTGGCAGAACAGGCCTTCAGATAGTTACATTTTGAGGAGAAGATTTTATGAACCCAAATTCTTGCATCTTCTCATATCTAGAAAAGCACTAAAACCATTCATGGAGATATCTTCTCCTTGTGACGAGCAGCAACCTTCTGCCAAGATGTGTGCTTGACTGCATGCATCCTCCTTTTACTAAAGTCATATATATACTAACCTCTCCGCTTACCTCTTCAGAGCAGTTTCTCAGAGTCATCTGAGAGTCTGTCTCCTGGGCTATAGTCCTCATTAGGCCTCAGATAAAACTTAACTTATAGCTCTAACGTGGTGCATTCTTTTTCAGCTGACAATTTGTATGAACAATGCGGGAAGCACCCTCTACTTTCAACCTGCATCACCATTTCTTTCCACTAAAATCTCAACTCCGTGGCATATCACTCGCCTCCTTTAGTATTTGCCTCAGCTGACCTTTCCAGCCTTATCTGCTGCCACCCACCAGTCATGCCAGACTACTTACCATTCCTGAAGATGTCACTCTTTTATGCCTTTGTTCTTTTGCCCTTTGTAATGCCTTTCCTGCCCATTTCCCTTGATCAAAATCCTACTCAGTTATTTTTCAAGGCCTGACTCAATGTCACCTCTATCATGAAGACTTCCAGACTCCCACATAATGAGCATCTACATATGCCAGGCATGATGCTTATGTTGTGCATAAAGATGGATAAGACACAGTCCCTTCAGGGGATCACATATGTGCTCCCATAGCCCACATAGTAGATGTACCCGGTAGTATATTAACGATATTAAATCAAAGTGCAGTTCTTTCATGACTAAAGTCCTGAGTTCCCTGTTGTCCTGTAGCTGCACACACACTGAATCCATGTCTCAAGGGAGGGGGGGGAAATAGCCTACAACAAAGGGTCATGGTTCAGTTCTAAATTTCATAGTAGATTTTTTGAATCTATAACCAGGCAATATTCTTGAAAGTTAGACTTTGCTGAAAGAGAAAAGGGCTTTCTAAAGACTCAGATCTACCCCTTACATAACAAGAGCCAATCTGGACCTCTGCAGAGCATGGACTTTTTACTATGAGTGTAGAGAGAGCCCAGGATATGAGGGAGAGAGATTCTCACCTCGTGAAAGCAAGGAAAGTCCTCCTCCCTCCACACCCTACACCCCCAGTGGTGGGGTAGGGGAGAAATGGGGCAGTTGATATTATGACTTGTAATGAAAAATATATATTGGGTCTTTGTCCACACTTTCTGGCTCACAGCTCCTCAAACCCTTGAAATTTCCTAAGCAATATGAGCGATGAGAACATCTTTTGTTATAATACATACATACATACATATATATTTTTTTGACCTCAGTTCCTAAAATAGCTTCAGAGAGAGAAGGGTGGGAGTCTTTTTATTCATTACAAGCTCCTTTAAACCACACCTGACTTTAGGTAATACGGTGACTTTTGGAAAGCCCCCGGTAACCTTGGGATGGGGGCTGGTTGCCAGGGAGCCAACCATGTGATTGGAGGGTTGGAACTTTTAGCCCCACCCCCTTCCTCAGGGAGGGGAGAGGGGCTGGAGATTGACTTTGATCATCAGTGGCCGATGATTTAATCAACCATGCCTGTGAGTGACGCCTCCACAAAAATCCAAAAGGACAAGGTACAGAGAGCTTCCAAGTTGGTGAACCAGAACACATCCGCGTGCACCCCAAACTCCGTGGAGACAGAAGCTCCTGTGTTTGGGATCCTTCCAGACCTCACCCTATGTATCTCTTCATCTGTTCATTCATATCCTTTAGTATCCTTTGTAGTAAACTGGTAATCTAGTAAGTCAACTAGCTTCCTGAGTTCTATGAGCCAATTAATTGAACCCAAGGAGAGGGTCATGGGAACCTCCGATTTATATAGCCTGTTGATCAGAAGCACAGATAACAACCTGGACTTGTGTTTGGCATCTGAAATAGGGAAAGCTTATGGGACTGAACCTTTAACATGTGGGATCTGACACTATCTTCAGGTAGCTAGTGTGAGAATTGCGTTGAATTGTAGGTCACCCAACTAGTGCCTTCAGAAGGATTATATGTTTTATTTTAATATGTATGTATGTATGTATGTACGTATTTGGCTGTTCTGGGTCTTAGCTGCAGCATGAGGGATCTTTGTCGCAGCGTGTGGGATCTTTAGTTGTGGCATGTGGGATCTAGTTCCCTGACCAGGGATCAAACCCAGGCCCCCTGCATTGGGAGCGTGGAGTCTTAACCACTGGGCCACCAGGGAAGTCCCTCTGCAGAAGGATTAAACTCATACAGTCATCTCAATAGCTGCAGAAAAAGCATTTGACAATATTCTGCATAACTGCTTGATTTGTGGAAATCCTCCCATCCTCCCCATCCTTGACCATGCATTTGGTGATCAGAGGTGGCAGTAGTATTCAGAGTATAGTGTATAATGTAAATGAAAACAATAGGCAGAGAGAGAAGCTTACATGTGCATGATCCGGTTCTCCCATGTGGGATCAGGATCTGAACCTCAAACCTCTAAAGGGAATCTAGTAACAACCAGATGACCTGGGCACTATGGGAGCTTTAGGGCAATTACTCTGCTTCCCCGGGAGACTGCAAACCTCTTAGGAGCCCTGTATCTGATGACTGGTGTCCTTATAAGAAGAGGAGAGACACAGGGAAGAAGGCCATGTAAAGGTGGAAGCAGAGATTGGAGTTAGGCTGCCACAAGCCAAGGGACACCAAGATATCCTAGAAACTGGAAGAGGCATGGAAGACTCCTCCCGTAGGGACTTCGGAGGGGCATGGCCGTGACTTCACACTTGTAGCTCCCAGAACTGTGAGGGAATACACTTCTGTTGTTCTAAGCTCCCCCAGTTTGTGGCACTTTGCTACGGCAGCCCTAGGAAATGATTACTGTCTGGAGCAGCGGGGTAGTGCAGGCGTGGGCTTTGTGCTCTGGATGCCCAGGCCAAGGCGCGCGCCCTGTGGGATTTGGCATTTACACGGGCCTGCGCGGGAATATAGACATGCTGAAGGGGCCAGAAATAAAGAAGAGTCAGGGATTGCGACAAGGGAGGCTGTGGAGGAGGGCCAGGGACCCGGGGCGCCGGCCCTCGCGGGGAGCGTGGCACCCCAGAACGCTGAGAGGGATCAGCCACAGCAGTGGACACTGGTGTAGGAAATCAGTGTCCAGAGGAGACCAGAAACACCTCAGTAGAGGACAGGGGACAGCACGTCGGCTGGATGCCCACAGGATAGGAAGTTTCCCCCTGCACCCTGGTGCCATCTTGAGAAGGAAGTGGGTGTGCGGCCAGAGTTCCTTTGGAAAGGGGAAGAGAGCTGATAGGGAATTTGAACTTGGAAAGTGAGTGAATCTTTACGTGAAAGAAGTGTGTCTAATCTAGAAGAGCCTGAGTTATTTTTTTTTTTTTGGAAAATTTAAGATTTGTGTATGTGTGTTGTCATTGGGGATTGAGCACAAGATAAGACTATAAGAAATATTTAGAGAAAATATTTCTGATTTCTGCATAGTTGAGTTTTATGTAAATGTCAACTTCAACCCCAATCCACCCCTAAACACATATTCTATTGTGTTTTTCTCCCAGTGTTTGTTTCCTCCACTGAACTGTGAACTCCTCCTAGGTAGAGATGATGTGATACACCTTTGGATATCTGTGTCTCCAAGACCTAATGGTACAATTTTGACACAAAGTATGTCCTCATTAAATAGTTGTTGAATGAATGAAAAAATTCAAAATGATTAAGTAATATTTTCTTTTATTTTTCCTCAATATATTTTTGTCAAGTTTTTGTTTTTCATTATTTTTCCAGTTTTATGGAGATACAACTGATATATGACATTGTATTAGTTTTTTTAAAAACTTATTTACTTCTTTTTGGCTGCGTTGGGTCTTCATTGCTGTGCTCAGGCTTCTTCTAGTAGTGGCAAGCGGGGGCTACTCTTCATTGTGGCACGTGGGCTTCTCATTGTGGCGGCTTCTTGTTGCGGAGCATGGGCTCTAGGCGTGTGGGCTTCAGGAGCTGTGG
>NC_041217.1:22938036-22941582 GCF_002837175.3 Physeter macrocephalus
GTGGGCTTCAGTAGCTGTGGCACACGGGCTCAGTAGTTGTGGCTCGCAGGCTCTAGAGCGCAGGCTCAGTAGTTGTGGCGCACGCGCTTAGTTGCTCTGCGGCATGTGGGATCTTCCCGGACCAGGGCTCGAACCTGTGTCCTCTGCATTGGCAGGTGGATTCTTAACCACTGTGCCACCAGGGAAGTCCCTGACATAACACAAAAAGTATTAGTTTTCGATGTGCACCATAATGATTTGCTATCTGTATATATTGTGAAATGATCACCACAATAAGTCTAGTTAACATCAATCAACCTCACATAGTTACAAATTTTTTTTATTGTGATGAGAACTTTTAAGATCTATTCTCTTAGCAAATTTCATATATACAATACAGTATTGTTAACTATATATAATCACCATGCTGTACATTACGTCCCCAGAACTGATTTGTCTTATAACTGTAAGTTTTAACCTCTTGACCACCTTCACCCATTTTTTTCAGGTTTTAATGTGTGTCCAGATTTTCTTAGAGCCCTTGCCTTGGAACTGCCCACCGCAAGAGTATGAAGTCTGGGGAGCAGGCTCAGGGTCCAGGTGGAGCCAGGAGGATGGCAGTGGCTCTAGGTATGATGTCTGAGTGTGAATTCCCATTTAGGATCTCTCTAAGCACAAGAGTCATGGCTCTGTGGCAGGGTGTCCTACACCTGTGAATAAATCAGGGATGGAAGAGAGGAATTTTTCCAAAACAGCAAAGTTTCTGGTAAGAGCTTTGCTGCTACTTAAGAAATATTTAAAACTTCCACAAGTGTAAATTAATGCAGATGTAAATAACCATTCAGACAAGCAGAGGTGTCTGCCAACATGTCCTGAGTAATTAACTAGATTTTTGCACTTTCTTTATTTTGCTGGCAGCACTAGGCAACACTTACTTATTTCTTAGCTCTGACTTGATGCTGCTGATTCTAGGCGTTAAAAAAAGATTTTGGATTTTATTGTCCAACTTCTAAGACTATGGAACCTACTGTGAGAGTAAAGGCTGACCCTAGAAACTTCTGTTCTCGATTCTGAAGCTGTTTTAGCATTAAGCCTTGGGCCAAGCCACTAGCTTCTCCCTGACCCATTTTTTTTTTTTTTGGAGCCATTTCGCAGGGGATCATTCTATCTATCAATTTTCCAGATCTCCGTGGGAACTGATTAAAGAGGGTGAGCTCTGGTGATGAAAGTGGCTGAGTGAGCGCAATCATTGCTGTTCAGAAAACTTGAAAATGCCGAAACTTCCTTTTCTAAGTTTGGATCTGCTTTTGCCTCACCTTTGCCTGGACATTAGAACAACTGAATAATTCTCAGGGGCAGAAGCTCAGTGCGTTGCTATTCACAGGCTCTGCCACAGAAGGTCAATGAATTCCCAGCATCTCTGTGCTCATTTCTTGTTCAAGGGCACTTTGAAGGTATAACTGGTCATTGTTTAGTCTCCTCAGATGAGATGGACTATCTGGGGTTAACGGAAAAATAAGTTACATCCTTTCTATGTACAGGCAAAGCTGATTTTTGTCCTGTGAACTGCAGGCTGCAGCTTCTTTTTGAAGCTGACTCTTGGAGGGTTTGGCCAAGGGCTGTTTTTTTTTATTTTATTTTTTTTCCCAGCAGTTGGGCACTTATCTCTGATGGCTGCTCTGTAGCTTAAAGTGATATTTCTGCCCCAAACTCAAGTTTCAGGGATGAGAAAAGATTTTTAACCCAGAATCCACACACAGCTGGCCAGCTCCAGGGAAGGACTCCTTGGTCAGAGCGAGAGAGCTCCTTTGGGTGTTCTTTGAGTCTCTTCGGCCCTCACCTCCACATGTCATTGCGGCACTGAGAGAGGAGAGTGAGGGCCCTGAGGGCGGGGCTGGGGCTTTCCAGCGACACCCAAATGGGGCCTTGGTGGGTACCAAGTGGGACCTTATTGTTTTGCTTGGAGTTTTGCAAATTACCAGTATATCAGCATATTTGCTTTTAGATGTGAACACAGTACTTGGCATATGGTCGACCATGAATAAATGTTTGTTAAACAAATGGAAAAATAATTGATGCGCCAATTCCACTGCTGATCATACGAAAGATTTTTGGGTTATCGGTTCCTTGGGGTGGTTTTACCACTAACTTCATCGCTTCTCGCGGTAACTGCTCTCCGTCTTGATCTTGAACCTGAGGCTGTACCTATGCCACAGAGTCTTCCTTTCCATGGCTTTGGCTCTTTCCCACCATCTCCCCTCCCAGGTGATGGGTCCTGGCTGAATTTGTGACAGCAGTGTCTGGAGGCTGGTTGCACTCCTGGGGCTATAATGCATTACATTTTGCTGTAAGATTTATAGGGGTCTGGGCCGCAGAAACAGCTCCTTCCCTAGAGTTGCATGTACAGAAACATGATGTGGGAGTCAATTGGAAAGGCAGACTCTAACTTCTCTTCAACTTGTTTTTATTTAATCCAGGTCAAGGCCACCAAACCTACTTTTCTAATTAAGCTTCCCTTCTCACCTCTATTAATAAACTCACAGCCAAGCTAATCTGCTCAATGGGGTCCTGCACCCCATCACCTCCATATATCCCACCCACCTGTTCTTCCAAGTGTCGCTAAAGGGTCAACTCCTCCATCAAGTTTCCCCTCTCTCCCAGCCACCACCCCCTCTGAACTGTGAAGTCATTTATGACCTGCATTATTCCGGTACAGTTAGTCCAGGCCCTTTGTGAAGTGTGGGATTTGGGAAATCTGGGGTCAGATTGCCTGGCTTTGAATCCCGACCCATCCATCCACTAGCTGTGTGTTGTTGGCAAAGTTGCCTAAATTCTCTGTACCTCTGGAACATACAGATGGCATCTGGGAGGAGCTTGGTCTCACTGGGGGAGATGGGTTCCTTGGAGGCCCATTCCCGAGGATCAGGAGAGAACACAGACTAATCAGGTCCAACTGTTTTGGCACCTGCTCCCTGCCCTGCACACCAGGACATAAAGGTTGGCACAGTCCCAGCTGCAGATCTTCCAATTTTATAGACCCCTGGCACTATAAAATGTAAAGCAGCCCATTTTTACTCCCAGACGCGTAGCTGCCAGGTTTCCGCAGTCTCTCTCCAGGAAGCCAGCATCCCTTGGCCTCCACCTTTGACGTACAGTGAGGGGGCTTTAGAGTCAGAGCTGGACGTGGATCCTAGCGGACTCTGCTACTTACTGTGTGACCTTAGGCAAGGGCCTGACCTCTCTGAGTCTCAGTTTTCTCATTGGTAAAATGGAGATGATAAATCTCCACAGTGCAGAGTGTGGGAATGAGAGGAGAGAGTGCATGGCAAGTGCTTGCCCAGGATCTGGCACCCAGTAACCACCCAGCATTCGGATTCATTTTTTTTCCTATTTATTTATTTATTTTAAATATCTTTATTGGAGTATAATTGCTTTACAATGGTGTCGTATTTTCTGCTGTATAACACAGTGAACCAGCTATACATATACATATATCCCCATTTCTCCCCCCTTTAGCGTCTCCCTCCCACCCTCCCTATCCCACCCCTCTAGGTGGTCACAAAGCAC
>NC_041217.1:22942216-22942700 GCF_002837175.3 Physeter macrocephalus
GGGTCGTATGGTAGTTCTATTTGTAGTTTTTTAAGGAACCTCCATACTGTTCTCCATAGTGGCTGTATCAATTTACATTCCCACCAACAGTGCAAGAGGGTTCCCTTTACTCCACACCCTCTCCAGCATTTATTGTCTGTAGATTTTTTGATGATGGCCACTCTGACTGGTGTGAGGTGATACCTCATTGTAGTTTTGATTTGCACATCTCTATTGATTAGTGATGTTGAGCATCCTTTCATGTGTTTGTTGGCGATCTGTACATCTTCTCTGGAGAAATGTCTTTTGAGGTCTTTTGCCCATTTTTGGATTGGGTTGTTTGCTTTTTAAAATTGAGCTACATGAGCTGCTTGTAAATCTTGGAGATTAATCCTTTGTCAGTTGCTTCGTTTGCAAATATTTTATCCCATTCTAAGGGTTGTCTTTTTGTCTTGTTTATGGCTTCCTTTGCTGTGCAAAAGCTTTTAAGTTTCATTAGGTCCCA
>NC_041217.1:22942760-22951708 GCF_002837175.3 Physeter macrocephalus
GCTTTGTAGTATAGTCTGAAGTCCGGGAGCCTGATTCCTCCAGCTCCGTTTTTCTTTCTCAAGATTGCTTTGGCTATTTGGGTTCTTTTGTGTTTCCATACAAATTGTGAACTTTTTTGTTCTAGTTCTGTGAAAAATGCCATTGGTAGTTTGATAGGGATTGCATTGAATCTGTAGATTGCTTTGGGTAGTACAGTCATTTTCACAATGCTGATTCTTCCAATCCAAGAACATGATATATCTCTCCATCTGTTTGTATCATCTTTAATTTCTTTCATCAGTGTCTTATAGTTTTCTGCATACAGGTCTTTTGTCTCATTAGGTAGGTTTATTCCTAGGTATTTTATTCTTTTTGTTGCAAAGGTAAATGTGAATGTTTCCTAAATTTCTCTTTCAGATTTTTCATCATTGGTGTATAGTAATGCGAGAGATTTCTGTGCATTAATTTTGTATTCTGCTACTTTACCAAGTTCATTGATTAACTCTAGTAGTTTTCTGGTGGCATCTTTAGGATGCTCTATGTATAGTATCATGTCATACAAACAGTGACAGCTTTACTTCTTCTTTTCCGATTTGAACTCCTTTTATTTCTTTTTCTTCTCTGATTGCTGTGGCTAAAACTTCCAAAAACTATGTTGAATAATAGTGGTGAGAGTGGGCAACCTTGTCTTGTTCCTGATCTTAGTTCAAATGGCTTGAGTTTTTCACCTTTAAGAACGATGTTGGCTGTGGGTTTGTCATATATGGCATTTATTATGTTGAGGTAAGTTCCCTCTTTGACTACTTTCTGGAAGGTTTTTATCATAAATGGGTGTTGAATTTTTGTCGAAAGCTTTTTCTGCATCTATGGAGATGATCATATGGTTTTTATCCTTCTATTTGTTAATATGGTGTATCACGTTGATTGATTTGTGTATATTGAAGAATCCTTGCATTCCTGGAATAAACCCCACTTGATCATGGTGTATGATCCTTTTAATGTGCTGTTGGATTCTGTTTGCTAGTATTTTGTTGAGGATTTTTGCATCTATGTTCATCAGTGATATTGGCCTGTAGTTTTCTTTCTTTGTGACGTCTTTTTCTGGTTTTGGTATCAGGGTGATGGTGGCCTCGTAGAATGAGTTTCGGAGTGTTCCTCCCTCTGCTATATTTTGGAAGTGTTTGAGAAGGATGGATGTTAAATCTTCTCTAAATGTTTGCTAGAATTCACCTGTGAAGCCATCTGGTCCTGGTCTTTTGTTTGTTTTGTTTGTTTTCTAAAAACTGTACAAAAGAAAACAAAACAATAAAACGGACAGACAGACCCCTAGGACAAATGGTAAAAGCAATGGTATACAGACAAAATCACACAAAGAAGCATTCACAGAGACCCTCACAAAAAGAGAAAAAGGAAAAAATATATATATATTAAAAGAAAAGGAAGAGAGCAACCAAATCAATAAACAAATCTACCAGTGATAATAAGCTCTAAGTACTAAACTAAGATAAACATAAAACCAGAAACAAATTAGATGCAGAAAGCAAACTCCAAGTCTATAGTTGCTCCCAAAGTCCATTGCCTCAATTTTGGGATGATTTGTTGTCTATTCAGGTATTCCACAGATGCAGGGCACATCAAGTTGACTGTGGAGCTTTAATCCGCTGCTCCTGAGGCTGCTGGGAGAGATTTCCCTTTCTCTTCTTTGTTCGCACAGCTCCCAGGGTTCAGCTTTGGATTTGGCCCCGCCTCTGCGTGTAGGTCGCCTGAGGGCGTCTGTTCTTCGCTCAGACAGGACGGGGTTAAAGGAGCAGCTGATTAGGGGGCTCTGGCTCACTTAGGCGGTAGGGGGCTGGGGGGAAGGAGGAGAACGGATACGGGGCAAGCCTGCGGCGGCAGAGGCCAGTGTGACATTGCAACAGCCTGAGGCACGACGTGTGTTCTCCCAGTGAAGTTGTTCCTGGATCACGGGACCCTGGCAGTGGCGGGCTGCACAGTCTCCTGGGAGGGGAGGTGTGGATAGTGAACTGTGCTTGCACACAGGCTTCTTGGTGGCTGCAGCAGCAGCCTTAGCGTTTCATGCCTGTGTCTGGTTTCTGCGCTGATAGCCCTGCTGCCGCGGCTTAACCCCATCTCTGGAGCTCATTTAGGTGGTGCTCTGAATCCCCTCTCCTCACGCACCCAAAAACAACGGTCTCTTGCCTCTTAGGCAGTTCCAGACTTCTCCCCGAGCTCCTTCCTGCCCCCTTCAGGCTGTGTTCACGCCGCCAACCCCAGTCCTCTCCCTGGGATCTGACCTCCGAAGCCCAAGCCTCAGCTCCCGGCCCCCGCCCGCTCTGGCAGGTGAGCAGACAAGCCTCTCGGGCTGGTAGGCACCGATCCTCTGTGTGGGACTCTCTCTGCTTTGCCCTCTGCACCCCTGTTGCTGCGCTCTCCTCTGCAGCTCTGAAGCTTCGCCCCCACCCACCCCGTCGTCTCCACCAGTGAAGGGGCTCCCTAGTGTGTGGAAACTTTTACTTCTTCACAACTCTCTCCCTGAGGTGCAGGTCCCATCCCTATTCTTTTGTCTCTGCTTTTTCTTTTTTTTTTTTGCCCTACCCAGATATGTGGGGAGTTTCTTGCATTTTGGGAAGTCTGAGGTCTTCTGCCAGCGTTCAGTAAGTGTTCTGTAGGAGTTGTTCCACATGTAGATGTATATTTGATGTATTTGTGGGGAGGAAGGTGATCTCCACATCTCACTCCTCCACTGTCTTGAAGGTCCCTTTCCAGGATTCTTAATAACCACTATTTATCAATAATTTCGCAGAACACATAAACGGTTGCTGTTGTTAAATGGTGTGATCATCATGACATCTGGTGCTCATTCAGATGATGCTTCAAGGACTTGTTTTGTCCAAATGTGACAGAACTTCCTTCATTCTAAATAAATGTGTGTGTGTGTGTGTGTGTGTGCGCATGTATGTATACAGACACTCTGATCTTTACAACGATTTCAGATAATCTTTACAAGAACTGAGAAAATGGAATAATTGACTCACAGCTTTTTTGTTCCCAATGAAATTATTTTATTTTATTTGTGCGAGTGTGTTTTATTTTAGTTTTTTAAACTTTCTATTCGATATTGGAGTATAGCCAATTAACAATGTTGTGATAGTTTCAGATGCACAGCAAAGCGACTCAGCCATACATATACCTGTATCCATTCTCCCCCAAACTTCCCTCCCATCCAGGCTGCCACATAACATTGAGCAGTTTCCTGTGCTATACAGTAGGTCCTTGTTGGTTATCAATTTTATTTTATTTTTATTAAAAAAAATTTTTGGCTTCATTGGGTCTTCGTTGCTGCACGTAGGGTTTCTCTAGTTGCAGTGAGCGGGGGCTACTCTTTGTTGTGGTGTGCGCTCTTCTCACTGTGGTGGCTTCCCTTGTTGCAGAGCACAGGCTCTAGGCGTTCAGGCTTCCGTAGTTGCAGCACGTGGGCTCAGTAGTTGTGGCTCGTGGGCTCTAGGGCACGTAGGCTTCCATAGTTTTGGCGCACGGGCTTAGTTGCTCCATGGCATGTGGGAACTTCCCAGACCAGGGATCGAACCTGTGTCCCCTGCATTGGCAGGCGGATTCTTAACCACTGGCACCACCAGGGAAGTCCCTATCCATTTTAAATATAGCAGTGTGTACATGTCAATCCCAAACTCCCTAACTATCCCTTCCCCCCACCCTTTCCCCCTGCTAACCATAAGTTTGTTCTCTAAGTCTGCGGTGACTCACAGCTTTTAAAAACAGAAATGCCTGTAGAGCACAGAGGTGTGGAAAAGCTCAACGAGAAGAGATGGGACTCTCAGAGCACGTTAAAGAAAGGAAAGGAAATCATGGCAGTAATATTCAGACTCCATAAAATTAGATTCAACCTTAATCTTGTGAGTTACAGGCTCATAAGCTGTGGGGCTAAACTTAGTAGCCTCAGATTTTCTGCAGGACTCCTGAAATTGTTATTAAGGATGGCATACCTGCTCACAGCATGTGGGAAGCATGGGAATATATTTCACAACGGACAGAAATGCTCAGACCCTCAAGCCTCCTCTCTGAATTAGCAAACAGAAAAAAAGTAATGGCATCACAGACTTATCATGTTAATAATAACACCTGCCCTGTATGCGAAGGCATCCACTTCTGTGCTTTAAGAGGATAAAGGGCCAGACTCCAGCATGTACCATTAACCTCTTCCTGAAAGCTCTATAGTTTCTATGTAAGACAATTTCCCCTGACACAACAGCTGCCTCTTAAGCGGTATTGTTAAAATAGATGTTATATATCCAGGTGTGGAAGGAGCCAGGGCCCAGAACTAAATGGGGTGTTTCTCACAAAGGCTCATGGTTTGCGATCTGTTTACAGTGCCTGTTTAACATTGCTAATAATAGCAAAATCACAATTTCCACAGAAGGCAGCGTTGGCAGGAAGATGACATTTAGACAAGTTCAGAACATAAGCAGGAAGCTGCATCCCATTCCTCTGCTTCCCTAACCCGTGGACTCTCTGAAATGGTCAGTTTTGGGGTTCAGGTCCCTCCCTGGTCCCCCTCTGTCCCTCTCCCCACCATTCTTTGGTGAAAATGTGGCTTCTGTGAAAGGCTGGGTCCTGTCTGCACAGGCCAAGCTGGCTTGTACCTGGTGTTCATGTCAGAACTGAAACACATCTGCAGGGCATGGAGAGATGAAGTAAGTAATGTGACTAAAGTCACACAGCTTTTGCAAGTGGAAATTTAAACTCAAAGCTTCCCGACTGGTTTGTTATCTGATTCAATTCAGTGAAAAATACTCCTGTTGAACACATTCTATGTCCAAAGCCTTGTCCCAGGAGCCTCTACAAGTATTTGCACTCCTCTGTTGAGGTTCTTATCATAGATGGCTCTGTGCATCTCTGTTAGATTCTGAGTTCCTTACAGGCATGGACTGTGCCATGTTTATTGGGCCTGTGGAGTAGTAAGTGCTCTTAGGTAAATAAGTAAGAGGTAGATATGGTCCATCTGCATCAGTGGGGCAGACTAGTTTAAGTCAACTACCACACCACTCAGACCGATAACTGCATCCATCCATCCATCCATCTGTACACATCCATTTCTTGAACACTTACTGGACATCTGTTATATGCCAGACACTGGTAGGGGTAATGATGAGTCAAAGAAGAATAATAAAGAGTCTAAATGTCGAGGACCTCCCAGTTTATAGAAGGAGATAGAGATTCAACATGTAAAGAGTTGAATTAAAGAATATATGTGTGTGTATATATATATATATATATATATATATATATACCTATATATGTGTATATATAGGTGTATATATATATAGGTATATATATATATAGCTGAATCACTTTGCTGTACAGCAGAAACTAACACATTGTAAATCAACTATACTTCAATAAAATAAAATTTTAAAAGTTGAATTTATAAGATAGCATGGTTTTCCACCTATATGAAGTATCTAGACTAGTCAAATTCACAGAGAGAGAAAGTAGAATGGTGGTTGCCAGGGCCGGGGGAGGGGAGGATGGGCAGTTATTGTTCAGTGGGGGTGGAGTTTCACTTTGGGAAGATAAAACAATTTCTGGAGACTGATAGTGGTGATGGTTGTACAACATGTGAATATACTCAATTTCACAGAAATGAACACTTAAAAATGGTTAAAATGGTAGATCTTATGTATGTTTTAACAACAAAAAACCCCCCTCTAAACAAACAGGGTGGTAAGTACTCTGCAGCCTGAGGACAGCTGACCCCTGGAGCCCAAGCTTGGCCCAGACCCCAGAGCCTTTTGCACCCCTGCTTGTCTGGAAGGGGGCTTGGGTGGCTGTAGGAATCTGAGCAAAGGGAGGTATAGAATCTGGAGGCATATCTTATCTAAGCTATAAGGGAGTTTTTGCTTCATTATACACTTCCCCTTTCTAGAAGCCATGAGTTATATCCACAGTGGACACCAAATTAAAAAGGTTACTTGGTGAATAAAGAACGTTTGAAGTGATCTATCCCTGCATAACAAACAGTCCACTCTTTATTTGCTCATGACTCAGCCCTGGGCTGGGCTCAGCTGAGCGCTGTCTCTGCTCCATGTGGTGCTGACTGCATTTAACCCATGGGTTTGGGGTTGAAAGAGCCAAGATGGTCTCCCCACATGTATGGGGAGAGCTGGGGGCTGGTTGGGCCTCCTTGTACTCATGGAACATCATATTTAATGAGTCAGACTAATTTTTATTACTTTCAATCCATGGAGCTTTGCAAACATCATTTGGCAAAATGGCACCATTTAACAAATAGAAACAACTTAAAAATTCATTACGCATCTTACTTTTGTCATCACTCACTTTATGTAATTTACCAGATATTTAAACAGCCTTCTTAGAATTTATAATTTGTTTTGTTTCAAGTGGTATATCATATTTCTTTGTTTCACTAGTGTTTCCTTTATTTATCCTCATAGGCTTAATTACTTTTATTAATTGTTGAATTAAATTGATTTAACAGAAACATTTATTTCTTATAAAGCCACAAAAAGCGTGGATATCACTATTAGAATACTGGGTTGTTTTTTTTTTTTTAATTTATTTATTATTTAATTATTTTTGGCTATGTTGGGTCTTCGTTTCTGTGCCAGGGCTTTCTCTAGTTGCGGCGAGCGGGGGCCACTCTTCATCGCGGTGCGCGGGCCTCTCACTGTTGCAGCCTTTCTTGTTGCGGAGCACAGGCTCCAGACGTGCAGGATCAGTAGCTGTGGCTCATGGGCCCAGTCGCTCCGCAGCATATGGGATCCTCCTAGACCAGGGCTCGAACCCATGTCCCCTGCACTGGCAGGCAGATTCGCAACCACTGCGCCACCAGGGAAGCCCTAGAATATTGTTTATTAAGGCTAATTCTCTAATTTTTTTCAAAATGTTTGCTCCCATTTTACAAGTTACATTAAAATGAATATAAAATTTCTAAATTCTCCAGGGTTGGGACCAAGATGGCAGAGCAGGAAGATCCTGAGCACACCTCCTCTCATGGACACAGTAAAACTACAACTACATATAGAACAATTATCTTTGAGAATGACCTGAAGACTAGCAGAACAGATTTTCTACAACTAAGGATATAAAGAAAAGGCCGAATCAAGACAGCCAGGAGGGGCAGAGTTGCAGTCTAGTCCAAACCTGCACCCCTGCTGTGGTGACCCACAGGTGGTAAGGATGATCACAACCACAGAGGCCTTGAGGAGGAGGGCTCTGAGCCCCACGTTGGGCTCCCTAGCCCAGGTGTCCTGCACTGGGAAGATGAGCCTCATAACGTTCTTTATATTAGATATAAAGAAACACAGACTGAAAGTGAAGGGATGGAAAAAGATATTCCATGCAAATGGTTGAAAAGAAAGCTGGGGTAGCAATACTTACGTCAGAGAAAATAGTCTTTAAAACAAATACTGTAACAAGAGAAAAAAAGGCACTTAACATAATGATAAAGGGATCAATCCAACAAGAAGATATACAAGAAGATATAACACATAATGATAAAGGGATCAATCCAACAAGAAGATATACAAGAAGATATAACACTTGTGAAATATATGCACCCAACATAGCAGCATATAAATACATAAAGCAAATATTAACAGACATAAAGGGAGATGTTGAGAGTAATGCAATAGAAGTAGGGAATTTTAACATCCCACTTACATCAATGGATAGATCATCCAGACAGAAAATCAATAAGGAAACATTGCCCTTAAACAACACGTTAGAGTATATGGGCTTAATAGATACATATAGAACATTCCACCCCAAAAGAGAAGAATACACATTCTTTTCAATTGTACATGCAGCATTCTCCAGGATAGATCACATATTAGACCACAAAGAAAGTCTCAATACATTTAAGATTGAAATCATATCAAGCTTGGGAGATTGGGATTGACATATATACACTAATATGTATAAAATGGATAACTAATAAGAACCCGCTGTATAAAAAAATAAGTAGGGCTTCCCTGGTGGCGCAGTGGTGAGAGTCCACCTGCCGATGCAGGGGACACGGGTTCGTGCCCCGGTCCGGGAAGATCCCACGTGCCGTGGAGCGCCTAGGCCTGTGAGCCATGGCCACTGAGCCTGCGCGTCTGGAGCCTGTGCTCCGCAACGGGAGAGGCCACAACAGTGAGAGGCCCACGTACTGCAAAAAAATAAATAAATAAATTTTAAAAAATTAAAAAAAAAAAAAAGAGGCAGGAGGGTCAAAGTTAGAGAAGATGCAAGGTTGGAAGCAGAGATCAGAGAGCTGAAAAGATGCTAAGCTGCTGATTTTGAACATGGAGGAAGGGGCCATGAGCCAAGGACTGTAGATGGCCTCTAGAAGCTGGAGAAGGCAAGAAAACGGATTCTCAGAGCCTCCAGAAGGAAAGCAGCACTGCTTACACTTAACGGTCTCTACATTTTTTAAGATCAATGTGGAGACATTCATTTGAATAGAACTAATAAATAGGCTCTTGGATTGTTTGATAAACCAATTAATGAAAAGGAGGGAACTGTACGAACACACTGGGAGAAGGCTGAAATTCTTTGCTGATTTGACACAATTTACAGGCATCAATGAAGATATTATAAACTCAACACACAACCTCAAGGAGGACATCAATGACAAATTGGTTAATAAATGTCATCAATTCAAAGCATATTTAACACTTATGATTCGTCACTGCACAAGAAAATGTGAAATGCCTGAAATCTTATTCTTTTTTTAAATTAATTAATTAACTTTTTTAAAAAAGTAATAATATCAAGCATGATATGAAATTAGAAATGAATTACAAGAAGAAAACTGGAAAAAACACAAACATGTGGAGGCTCCACAACATGCTACTAAACAACAAATAGGTTAACAAAGAAATCAAAGAGGGCTTCCCTGGTGGCGCAGTGGTTGCGCGTCCGCCTGCCGATGCAGGGGAACCGCGTT
>NC_041217.1:22951729-22970742 GCF_002837175.3 Physeter macrocephalus
CGCGGAGCGGCTGGGCCCGTGAGCCATGGCCGCTGAGCCTGCGCGTCCGGAGCCTGTGCTCTGCAACGGGAGAGGCCACAACAGAGGGAGGCCCGCATACCACACACACACAAAAAAAAAAAAAAAAAAAAAGAAATCAAAGAGAAAATAAAAAAATGCTCTGAGACAAATGAAAATGGAAACACAATGTTCCAGAATCTATGGGATGCAGCAAAAGCAGTTCTAAGATGTAAGTTTATAGTGGTACAGGTCTACCTTAGGAAACAAGAAAAATCTCAATTAAACAAATTAACCCTATACCTAAAGGACCTAGTAAAAGAATGACAAAGCCCAAAGTTAGTAGAAGTAAGGAAATAATAAAGATCAGAGTGGAAGTAAATGAAATAGAGACTAGGTGGTCAAAAGGTACAAACTTCCAGTGATAAGATAAATAAGATAACTGTACAACATTATATAACATTGTTATAAGATAACAACAACATTTATAAGATAAATGTACAACATGATTAATATCATTAACACTGCTCTATGTTTTATATGAAAATTGATGAGAGAGGGACTTCCATGGTGGCACAGTTGTTAAGAATCTGCCTGCCAATGCAGGGGATACAGGTTCGATCCCCGGTCTGGGAAGATCCCACAAGCCATGGAGCAAGTAAGCCCGCGTGCCACAAATACTGAAGCCCGTGCGCCCTAGAGCCCATGCTCCGCAACAAGAGAAGCCACTGCAATGGGAAACCCATGCGCCACAATGAAGAGTAGCCCCTGCTTGCTGCAACTAGACAGAAAGCCCAAGTGCAGCAACAAAGACCTAATGCAGCCAAAAAAGAAAAAAAATTGATGAGAGAGAAAATCCTAAGAGTTCTCATCACAAGGAAAAAAATTGTTTTATTTTGTACCTATATGAGATGATGAATGTTCACTAAATTTATTGTGGATTATGATTATGTAAATCAAATCATTATTATATACACCTTAAACATATAGGGCTGTATGTTAATTATATCTCAATAAAACTGGAAGAAAAATGAAATAGAGATAAAAATAGAAGAAAATTTCAATGAAACTAAGAGCTGGTTCTTTGAAAAGAGAAATAAAATTGATAAACTTTAGCCAGACTCATCAAGAAAAAAGAGAGATGGCTCAAGTAAATAAGATCAGAAGTGAAAGAGAAGTTACTACCGACACCACAGAAATACAAAGGATCATGAGATTACTATGAAGAATTGTATGCCAACAAATTGGACAACCTGGAAGAAATGGATAAATTCCTAGAACACACAGTCTTCCAAGTTTGCATCAGGAAGAAATAGAAAATCTGAATAGACTGATAACTAGTTATGAAGTTGCATCAAAAACTCCTAACAAACAAAAGTTCAGGACCAGATGGCTTCACAGGTGAATTCTACCCAATATTTAAAGAAGAGCTAACACCTATCCTTCTCAAACTATTCCAAAAAAAATGAAGGGGAAGGATGTTTCAAACCTCATTCTACAAGGCCATCATTACCCTGATACTAAAACCAGATAAAGACACTACCAAAAAAGAAAATTACAGGCCAATATCCCTGATAAACATAGATACAAAAATCCTCCATAAAATATTAACAAACTGAATTCAACAATACATGAAAAGAATCATACACCATGATCAAGAGGGATTTACTCCAGGGATGCAAAGATGGTTTAGTATCCATAAATCAATCAACAAGATACACTACATTAACAAAAGGAAGGATTAAAAATCATATGATCGTCTCAATAGCTGCAGAAAAAGCATTTGATAATATTCAAAATTTATGATAAAAACTCTCAACAAAGTGGGTATAGAGGGAACATACCTCAACATAATAAAGGCGATATATCACAAACCTACTGCTAGCATCATTCTCAATGATGAAAAGCTGAAAGATTTTTCTCTAAGATCAAGAACAAGACAAAGTTGCCCACTATCACCACTTTTATTTAAGATAATATTGGAAATCCTAGCCACAGCAATCAGACAAGAAATTGGAAAGCAGGAGGCAAAACTGTCCCTATTTTTTATAGTGGTAATATACATTATATATAGAAAACTCTAAAGACCACCAAAAAACTACTGAAACTAATAAATGAATTCAGTAAAGTTTCAGTATACAAAACCAACAAATTCAAAGAAATCTGTCACATTTCTGTACACTAATAATGAATTATCTGAAAGAGAAATTAAGAAAACAATCCCATTTACAACTGCATAAACAAGAATAGAATACCTAGGAATAAATCTAACCAAGGAGGTGAAAGACCTTTTCTCTGCAAACTATAAGACATTTATGAAATTAAATGAAGATGACACAAATAAATGGAAAGATATACTGTACTCATGATTAGAAGAATTAATATTGTTAAAAGGTCTATAATATCCAAAGCATTCTATAACTTCAATGCAATTCCTATCAAATTACCAATGGCATTTTTCACAAAACTGGAACAAATAATCCTAAAATTTCTGTGGAATCCCCAAAACCCGAATAGCTGAAACAACCTTAAGAAAGAAGAACAAAACTGGAGGAATCACACTCCCTGATTTCAAACTATACCACAAAGCTATAGTAATCAAAACAGTCTGGCACTGGCACAAAAACAGATACATAGATCAATGGACCAGAATAAAGAGCCCAGAAATAAACCCATGCTTGTATGATCAATTAATGTATGACAAAGGAGCCAGTAATATACAGTGGAGAAGAGACAGTCTTTTCAATAAATAATGTTGGGAAAACTGTGCAGCTACATGCAAAAGAATCAAACTGGTCTGTTTTCTCACACCACATACATAAACTCAAAATGGATTAAAGAATTAAATGTAAAACCTGAAACTATACAACTCCCAGAAGAAAACATAGACAGTATGCTCTTTGACATCAGTTTCAGCAATATTTTTTTGTATCTGTCTCCTCAGGCAAGGGCAACAAAAGCAAAATAAACAAGTGGGACCTAATAAAACAAAAAAGCATTTGCCCAGTGAAGGAAACCATCAACAAAACAAAAGGCAACCTACTGAATGGAAGAAGACATTTGCAAGTGACTTATCCAATAGGGACTCACAGACTATATATGAAGAACTCACACAACTTAATAGCAAAAAAAAAGAAAGAAAGAAAAGAAAAAAAGAAAACAAAAAACTCCAAAACAAAAAAACCCAGAAAACAGTCAGATTAAAAAATGGGCAGAGGACCTGAATAGACATTTCTCCAAGGAAGATGTACTTATGGCCAACAGACACATGAAAAGAGGCTCAACATCACTAATCATCAGGGAAATGCAAATCAAAAGCACAATGAGATATCACCTCACACCTGTCAGAATGGCTATTATCAAAAGACAGCAAAAAAAAAAAAATGTGTTAGTGAGAATGTGGAGAAAGGGGAACCCTCATACACTGTTGGTGGGAATGTAAATTGGTGCAACCAATATTGAAAACAGTATAGTGGTTCCTTCAAAAATTAAAAATAAAGCTACCATAAGATCCAACAATTCCACTTCTGGATATTTATATGAAGAAAATGAAACCACTAATTTGAAAAGATATATGCACCCCTGTATTCTTTGCAGCATTATTTACAATAGCCAAGATATGGAAGCAACCTAAGTGTCCATCAACAGATGAATGGAAAAAGAAGACGTGTGTGTGTGTGTGTGTGTGTGTGTGTGTGTGTGTGTGTGTGTGTGTATATATATATATGCAATGGAACACCTCTCAGCCATAAAAAGAACAAAATTTTGCCATTTGTGACAATGTGGACAGACAGATTCAGGGGTTATTATGCTAAGTGAAATAAGTCAGACAAAGACAAATACTGTATGATATGACTCATATGTGGAATCTGAAAAACAAAACTAACAAACATGAAAACAAAACAGAAACAGACTCATAGATACAGAGAACAAACTGGTGGTTGCCAGAGGGGAAGGTGTTGGGGGATGTTGGGTGAAATCGATGAAGGGGATTAAGAGATACAAGCTTCCAGTTATAAAATAACAAGTCAGGGTGATATATATACAGCACAGGGAATGTAGTCAATAATATCAAAATAACTTTGGTGACAGATGGTTACTAGACATCATGGTGATCAATTCACAGTGTATGTAATTGTTGAATCAGCGTGTTGTACACCTGAAAATAATATCATATTGTATGTCAACTATACTTCAATAAAATTTTTTTCTAAATTCTTTTTGCATTACAGCATTACAAACTGTTCATTGATATGAAAAATTCTTTCAGTTTTAGCCTCAGTTCCCAGATCATCAGAGATATTACTTAATTCTCTTTGTTTATCTGATGTATGGTATTGTTGTGGACTGAACTGTGTCCCCCACTAATTCATATGTTGAAGCCGTAACCCCCAATGTTTGGAGATCGGGACTATAAGGAGTTAATGAAAATTACGTGAGGTTATAATGGTGGGTCCTTAATCTGATAGGAGTGGTGTCCTTATAAGAAGAGGAAGAGACACAGATTCCTTTCCCTCTTCTTCTCCCTCCCCATCTGTGTGTGCACAGAAGAAAGGTCACGTGAAGACATGGTGAGAGGGCGATCATCTGCAAGCCAGAGAGAGAGCTCTCACCAGAAACTAAACTTTCCAGTACTTTGATCTTGAACCTCTAGCTTCCAGAACTGTGAGAAAATAAATTTCTGTTGTTTAAGCCACCCAGTCTGTGATATTTTGTTATGGCAGCTGGAGCAGACTAATACAATAATAAATACAAAGCTTCAAGAAAAAAATTTACAGTGAATTATTGACTTTACATCTTTCATTGCATCATCCGGGGTAATTGAATACAGTGACTTAGTGCCAAATTAAAAACATTTAATAACATTTCTAAAATTTTGGCTGAAATACCAGACTTTCTCCCTAACATACAGGCACTAGCACTGTATGAACAAAAAGTTTCCATGAAAATATATCTCATTGACACCATTTTTCTTAAACATTGACAATAAAGTTTGGTCATTAGTTCAAGTATTATTCCTTCCAACTCCACAAGATCAACAAAATTTAAAATTTCTCATTTTAAAATAAATTTTTAATATGCTTTTATATGAAACAGTTGAAAGTTCATAGAAAGTGAATATTTTACTCTTTTGATTTATAACTTATAAAATAAGTTGTTTTCTCATTTCAGGAGATATATGTTTTCCAACAAGTGGGAACATAAATCTAGAATGTAATGTATTCTTATATAGGTATTATCCTTTTTAAAATGGCTATTGAATATTTCATGTTTGGAAATGCTTGATTGTGTTTAAGCACATGCTGGCTAGTGTTAACCTTTTAAAAGGTACTTTCTTAATATTTTTAATCATTTAATCAACATTTTGTTAAACTTAGAAGATTTTGTTCTTTCAAATACATTATTGTGTGAAACTGATCTTTTGATTGTTTTTCTCATTGATAATTACAATTTTCTTTTATTGAACCATGAGCTTTGGCAAAATGTGATTGCCACTCTGCTGAATATCTAAATCTTTTAACAGTCAACTCAGAGCACCACTTGCCTCCCATATTTATATCCCTAGCACTGATGAGACACTTATATTTTTGTTAAAATAATCTAATTATTTTACATTAAAGAAATAAAAAGTAGTGTGTGAATTTGCACTGATTCTTGCACAGTGTAAAAATGTTCAGGTCATTTGGATTTCTACACAGTAAGTATTCCAGGCTATACTTCATTATTAATATTGCTTGTTCTTTGCAGGCTCAGAAGATTAAGTTGTATGATATTTAAATGGAACATTAATAAATGTATCCATGTTGGTTTTCTCTTTATTCTGTGAGTTTGTTTTTAATATTTTATTTATAAATTCTTAAGTTTATAAATATTGAAACACTACATTTACCACTTACACAAGCATTACAATGCACAAATACAACTAAAGTAAGAACTATTTAGAATCAGTGGCAACCACAATATAGTGATAAACCAGGATGTCAATAGCATGGTGTGCTCTGTGATAAGTAAGCATCCGAGAGGCCCGTTTATCAATGATCCTTGTGACATCCTATGACAGCTGGCCCAGATGAATGAGTTTAATTTAGAATTTTTAATTATTTATTAATTTTCCTGTTTGCTGCAGCAACTGTAATAGTACTTACCAATTGGAACAGAAATCTTTCAAGAGTATCACAATCACTGCAGTTATACCAGTGTGGGAATAGGAAGTTCAGGGCTGGTCGGGTGGCCCAGTGATGATGTCAATGGTATTTCCTCCCTCTGTCTTTTTGGCTTCTCCATTCTTAATGTGTTGATTTCCTTCTCATGATCACAAGATGGCTGGTGTGCCTCCAGGAATCAGGTTTGCATTCCAGGTAAAAAGAAGGATATATCTCACAGGTTCAAGCTGTGTCACATGGCCACTCCTACCTGCGCAGTGGCTAGGAAAAAAATCAAGTAATTGGCTTTCAATGTCTACAGTAGCTGAAACAATGTAGGTTGGCAGGATATTATGATTTATAAGAAATATATCAATATATTTGGTCATTCAAATGTCCACCATTTTAACTCACTGCTCCCAAAACCCCTGAAATGTCCTGAGTGATAAGAGCTGTGGGAGCATCTTTTGTGATAATATTTGGTCTCTTGTCCTCAGTTCCTGAAATCACTTCAGAGCCAGAAAGCTGAAATGGTGTCTCGTTATTCATAACAAGCCCCTTTCCACCACAACTGGGTTTATGTTAATGGTGTGACTTCTGGAAAGCACATAAGGATGGGGGCTAGTTGTGCAGGGATCAACCATGAATAGAGGGTTGGAACTTTTAGTCCCACTCCCTGATTTCTGGGAAGGGGAGAGGGGATGGAGGTTGACTCTGTTACCAATGATTTAATCCATCATGCTTGTGTAATGAAGCCTCCACAACAGTCTAAGAGGACAAGATTTGGAGAGCTTCCATGTTGCTGAACCACAACCCATGGCTGTAGGTAGTGCATCCCAGACTCCATGGGGACAGACGTTCCTGTGTTCAGGACCCTTTCAGATTTTGTCCTATGTATCTCTTGATCTGGCTGGTCATTCGTATCCTTTAATATCCTTTGTAATAAACTGGTAATCTACTATGCAGACTAGATTGCTAAGTACTGTGAACCACTCTAGCAAATTAATCAAACCCAAGGAGGGGGTCCTTGGAATCTCCAAATCAATAGCCAGCCAGCAGAAGCACAGGTAACAACCTGCTCTTGTGATTGGCATCTGAATTGGAGGACTGGCTTATGAGACTGAGCCCTTAACTTGTAGAATCTGATACTATCTCCAGGTAGATAGTGTCAGAATTGAGTTGAATTGTAGGTCACCAGCTGGTTTCTGAGGGTTGCTTGGTGATGTGGGAAAATCCTCCACATTGGAATTGGGTGCAGAACACTTTAGTGGGTCACTCAACATCTATTTCTAATCACTTTATTCCTTGTCTTCCTACACTGTGTCATAGCTACTTCTTTTTTTTTTTTTTTTAAGGACACTGCCTTGTGAAAGAGTTATTAATTACCTCAGCAGTTAGACTGGGAACCTTGTGGATCCCTAACAATGCCCACAACATATGGGTACTAAACAACAGTTGTTGAATAAATAGTAACCGCCTGGGGTTCTTATTTTCTGAAATTCTACCACTGCAGTCACCTTTACTGAGATACCATTCTATAACCAATAAAACTAAATAAAGCATGGCTGGGGAAAGGGCAAGAAAAATAGAGGCTGTGATATGGATGGAGACTTGAAAGTCAGAGTGGTAGGATAATGAAATTTTCTTCTGATGTAGAGACTTCTGATGCTGGTAATGCTGGGCTAGATAATTCAGACCAATCCTCTGACTGAACACAATTTAAAGAGCTGGATGAAATATAAAAACATCTTCTTAAAAGCACCAAAGACTCAACAAGGGAGTAAGAAATTACTGGGGTCAAGTTCTGAGAGTGGTTGGGAATCTAGAAACATCAGCCTAGCACTTGGGGTCAATTTTGCCCTAGAGGCATTTGCTAATCTGAAGAGGTGGCTGAGAGGCTGCTTTTAGTGCTTTGCAGGGTGGGAGCGAAAGTCAGAGTCCAAGGACCACCAAGACTTGGGACTTGAAAACCCACTCACTTTGGCTTGGGATCCAAAAGGACTGTTGCATGTGAATAAGAGTGAACCAGAAAAAAACCAGCCCTCACACAGACCACAGTCAATGGGTAGCCCACAAATCTCAATCCCTGAAATTGGATTGAGGTAATTCTAGAGTGTTCATTTCCCCTAGACACTTGGTAAATGAAGTAGAAAATTTTCTTTGGAGAAAGATAACTTTATCTCAGACCTCAAATTTCCACAAGACCTTTTCAAAACAATGTTTGACATCCAATAAAAGATTACTAGACAGATGAGGTGCTAGGACTCCGGAAGGAAGAACCAGCAGAAACAAATGACAACAGAGCAGCCTTAAAGGGACTCCAAATATTGAATGGTCAAATTTCCCTTTGAGATTATCGTATCGTTTTGGTGTTACAAAAATTTATGCAGTATAATTACAACAATTAAAAGAAATAATTGATATCAAGTAAAAAGCAAAAATAGAGCTAGAAAGAAATATACCAACCACTTTTGTGTTAGTGGTGTCTGAGGGTGGTAAATTATAGCGTTTGCTTCATCTTTTCCCATCTCTGTATTTCTAAATTTTCCTTAATGAAACTTTATACTTGGAGATATACTTTGGTGAAAGATAAAGTGGCAAAAAATATAACACAGAGCAGGGCTGAAATCACAGGTGTGCAACCTCTACAGTTGCGGGGCGTGGGGCGAGGGGAGTCCTGTACTCAGAAGGGCCTCACCCCTGGTTTAAAACTCTGCCGGTTGCTATCTTGAAATTCTTAATCTATATATCAATACATTTAAACAAGAAGCCCCACACTTTCATTTTGCGCTTGGCGGTGCAATGTAGACCCAGAGGCAATTACATGTTGACCCTTATGCAGATAAGGAAACCGAGATTTAAAGAGGTTTAGAAAGTTGCGTTTAGAACGGAGTCTGACTGCAAAAAGCACATGCTCTTGACACTAGACCAACACCAATACACACAGAGTCACTGCTGCTGCCTTTCCGTCCCACAATAGTCCGCAAAGTCTAGTTTCCTCATTCCCAAGGTCAGACGGCGGGGGAGGGTGGAGGCGGCGAGTGAAAGACGCTCATGGAGAATTTTCCAGGGATGCGCTGCAAACGCAGCCCGGAGTATTAAATCCACAGCTTGGGAAAACCCACCCGAACAACCCTGGGTTCCAAGAGCTTGTCCTGCGTCCCCAACCAACACGCTTCCAGCCCCCTCGGCGCCACATTTCCCACTGCCGAGCAAGTGGCGAGATCCGGAGCGGCTCCTGCAGGCTCCTGCAGCCTTTAGGTACGAGGTACACACATACCCTTCCGCAGCTTCCCGCCTCCTCCAGACGCACGTGTTTAAAGAGTCCCTGCTCCTCCCCACCCCGCCCACCTCGGCGCGGCCGTCCCGCCCCGCCTACGCCGCTGGCTTCAAGTTTCCTCCGAGAGGCCGGCCGACACAACCGCAGCGGCGGCGGCGACCGGGATCCTGCCTGCGCTTGGCCGCCCACCGTTCCCCAGCCCCGGCCGCCTCAGTCTCCGCCCGCCGGGGAGGGCGTGCTCGGCGGAGCCGGAGCCGAGGGTGGGGCGCCGAGAGGGAGGGGATCCCCGGCTGCGCGTCTTCACTTCTCGCAGTGGCACAGGCGGCGGCAGCAGCAGGTGGAGCGAGCTTCCGCGGCGAGCAGCCCTTGGGCCTGAGATCCACTCCAGCTGCCCGGGCGGGAGCAGGCCCGCTGGGCTGGAGCCCGTCCGTGCCCGGCCCGGTCCAACCCTCGTTTCCGGGGAACTTGTATTACCGAGGCCGGTGGGCCGGGGGCCGCAGCAGGGGCCGGGGCCGGGCGCACCCAAGAGCGCAGGGCAGCCCTGGAAGCCGCGTCCGGGGCGCAGGACCAAGGGGACCTGGCCCTTCCCGGCTACCTGAAGACCTGCTCTCCGGGGACTCGGGAGCAGCTCGGGGTCCGCCCGGACACCTCGCTGGACGCTCTCGGTTGGCTCCTGTCTGGCGCGGGAGAGTCCCGAGCGGCGCTCCCGGCTCTCCTGTGTGGCTTAGGCGCGGAAGGCAGCAGGCTCTTCCCTGGGATTCCGGGGCCACGGGAGCTGTTCACGCGGTCCTCCGTGGAGTCCTCGCAGCCCTCGCCGTGCTGTCTCGAGAAGCTCGCTGGTTGACGCTAATCTGCAGGAGTTCTCTACTGATTTGGCTTCTTCCTCGATTCGGGGACAGTTCCCGCCAACGACGCCCGACGCACCTATTTTCGCAAACAAGCTGGAGTCCCGGGTCGCCAGAGCCTGCGGGAATCGTCCTGTCCCTGTTCGCGGACCCTCAAGGCTCTTTCCGCTTGGCGTACCTCCTCCTAGCCACTGGCCTCGAGGGGAGGGTGCAGACCTGGCCCTTTTTTGCCCCCCTTTTGAGGGAGTGCGGTCCTTGAGGGGGACAACGGCTTCCTAGGCGCTGCTTTGTGTGCGGTGGGAGTGCGGGCGGCCCCCGGCCGGCCATGGCCTTCACTTTCGCTGCTTTCTGCTACATGCTGTCGCTGGTGCTGTGCGCTGCGCTCATCTTTTTCGCCATCTGGCACGTGAGTAACCGGCAGCGGCTTCTAACTCTTTCCTTTCGCCCCCAAACGCGCCCCTGGCCACCTCCTTCCCCAGGTTCCCGAAGATGCCCCCTCACTTTATCCACATTGCGGGTGTGGACGGATCGGAGGCCGGCTGCGGCGCACCCGAGGTTAGACCCCTGCCGCTCCGTTGTCCCCGGGCGGGAGAAGGTTCGCGGCCATCCTGAGGCCGGGCGCGCCTTCGGTGCCCTGGCTACTGGCTGTAGGCGGAGGGACAGCCGGTTTCCGGGGCACAGCACCCTTGCCAGGGCCGGGCCTTGTGTCCCAGACCCCGGGGATTAGCGTCTACAGCCCCATCTACCCCCTTACTTCCCCGGCCACCTCCTCTGCTGCCCGCGGGAGGCGAAGGAGAAGCGCCACCGTCGGCCCGGCAATTAGTCAAGCAACTGTAACAACTAAACATTTAAAATGTCAGCATCTCTGGTGGGTTGCATTTAGACACAGTTGGAGACAAAGTGGAAACACGACGGGAGCGCCTTGCAAGAGGAAGTAGGGAGAGGCCGGGCCCGGGGAGCGGGGTGGACGGGAACCGGGTGATGGGGGTCGGCAAGGAAGGCGACGGGCGGCGAGGACGAGAGAAAAGCAAGGGAGACTGGGGAAAGACGGGCGTGAATGAGGCTGTGCAGGGTGGTCACGTAGAGAGAGGCGGAGGAGGGCGAGTTTCCTCCTTTGCCTTCCTGGGGTCCGAGACAACCAAGTCCCGAAGGACTTTGCAGGTGGCACATCTCCGCTTGGCCAGGTCCGCAGTATCTCCAGCGGGCACAAACTTGCGTGCTGCCTTTCCTGGGGCTACACCAGGTTGAGGGCAGTCGTGGTGAGTCCTGGTTCTGCAGGGGTGGTGTGGGAATAGTGGACAGAGTGCTTCTGAACAGGAGGAAGAGAGAGAGAGAGGAGTGAGGAATGCTGGTTCCCTCATAAAGACAGCACAACATTGGCCAAGTCCGTTGAACTCCCAGAACTCGGTCCTCTGAGGTTGTTGAAGCTCCCTGGCCTCACCCTGAGAAGTTTGGTGGGAAGAATGGTTAAGGTCACACGTTTTAGAAGGAGCAGCACCTCAGTGCATCTTCCTGCCCAGCAAGTCAGGCGGCAGGGAAGGATCCCAAGATGAATTCCTGGTGAGCCTCAGAGAGCACGCATGCAGTGGGCGATGGCCCGGAATGTAGACCAGAAGAAAATTGCGTGGTGGGTGAGATGCCGGTGTTTTGTACAAATGGTTTCTAGAGTGAGAGGGTTTATCTTAAAACAGAACTAAGCAGCTAGAGCAGCTCTTGTTACAAGGCTCTCTGACAGGGAGGAGTGGGAACCCCGGGCGGAGGAAGACTTCTAATTGTGTCACCTTAGGGAAGACGCTTAGGGAAGACATCTCAAAAGCGAGAAAGTTGACTTGGATGATCTCCAAGCCTCCCCTGATGTCTAAGATGGTGTAAGTCTGTGAATCCCTTGCCTAAGGAATCAGGGGGTGAGAGAGAAGGAATTCAGACATGGGAATTTCGGGACTGATCAAAAATCCTGCGAGTGAGAAGTGATGGGATTTGGCACCGTCTCATCCTCTGCACGGGAAGGCTGGGTCTAATCTACAGTGGAGAACTGAGCCTTGCAGTTGTTGACAGTTGTTAAGGGGAAACAAAACTTTACCTAACTTAGAATGAACAGGGGGTGCAGAACAGATCATGCCCAAACAGTGCAGTGGACCTCTACTAACGTGTTTGAAAGGAGCTTTCTGTGCTTCTTTGGATTTGGTGAGGTGTTCGCAATGTAGAAGGCTAACTACCTCTCTTTTTCAGAAATACTTTATTTGCTGTTTCTTTATGTTTTTGCCTTGGCCAGAGAGTGGCAGGTACCAGAGAGCTCCATCAAACTGTCAGGCTTGGAGTTCTCTGAATTAGCCCTTGAAGCCAAGCAGGTAACCAGAAAGAATAATTTTCTCTCACTCGGGAAGATAATAAATAATTCAAGAGCAGGTTAATTAAATGGGCAGTTTGTGCACCTGGTTGACTAACAGACATTTGACTCAAAATCAGGCATTGCTGTGACCCCATGTTGGCCTCTACTCTTCTGGTTTCCAACCCTCACCCCCTTGTCTAGGGTTAGCTGAATGCACTCAGATTCCAAGTCTGGGTCAGGTCCTGACCTCATCCCTGACCTGGCAAGATTCCAGTTTCTAATGATGAAAAGAATTTGTGCTCTTTGAATTCAAATTATGGTAACAACTCCTAAGTCTCAGCCCCTTTTCCTTTCCTAGGCTTTTCCTTCTCCCTCTGTCCAAATCAAACATCCCAAAGCCCTACTGCTGTTGCTTTGGTTGCTGAACATTGAAAGGGGAAATCTGAGACATATCGACACAATCTGTGTACACATTGTATGTGTGGGTGTTGGTTATAGGCGGGTAATTATTTCAACCAAAATTTATGTTAGTCTGTGTTAGACTCTGTGTTTGCTTTCTTTTCAGCTTATATTCCTTGTATATTTCTCGATCTGACGAACCATATTGACTGCTTACTCTATATTGACATCCCAAATAGTGAATTGGGCACTTAGCAATATATAGCAGTTAAAAGACCCACCCCACTGCCATGTCTGGGTTGTAAAATAAGAGGTTAGCACTTTTTCTTATTTAATGGTACACACCTACTTAGGGATAGTAAGAGTAGTTACTATTTATTGAGTGTCTGTAGAGTAGGCCAGTCTTAGGCATTTACAGAGGACCCCTCAGATGTACCTCCAACTGTTTACCTGCCTCTTCTTCCCACTGGAGGTCTGGAAACAAGGATGGATGTGGCTGGCTGTAGCACAACATTTCTTTCCAGTCTTGCTTTTTACTTTGAAAATTTATCTGCATTTGTTTTCAAATGAGAAGATTTCAAATTACCAATTTATTTTATATGAGCCACTGTCTTTGAGTACATTTGTCACATTTGGAAGGTGCAGAATAAAACCGAGGGTTTTGGTTTTTTGTTGTGTGTGTGTGTGGCTTTTCATACCATCAGGCACATGGCCCCTTACTGCCCAGGCAGCCTTTTCATCCTCACAGCTGACATTTTACAGATGAAGAAACTGTATCAGAGAGGTTATGAAACTTGCCCAAGGTTGCACAGCTGGTATGTATTAGATCTGAGATTTTAGCTGAGTCTGAGGCTCTTATGCTCGTGTCCTTTTTTTAACCCTAGCCACTGCCTTTGGATTGTTTAACTTTGAGAATAGTGAATAATGTTTCTATCCAAAGGATTACCTTTCTCTGTATAAATGAAATATTTAGAGTTGGAATTTCTGATTGGAGTTGAAACAAGAGGAAGATGACACCAAACACACTATATATCCTTTTTAAAAAGAGGAAATTCTATTTCATTTTAAAAAAAATTATTTTTCTGCTTATAAAATCCTACAGGTTCATTGCCCCAAATTTTGAAAGTACAGGGACATAATAAAGGAACAAAATCACTACTAATCTTATCATCCAGAAGAGATTTGGGTGTCTCTTTTTCCAAATATTGTGTATATATGTATCTTAAAAAATTGCATGCTGGATGTTTAGAAGAAAAAGAAAGTGTTCTAAAGGGTTTCAGATGTGAAGTGATGTCTGCTTCCAGCCAATATAAAATGAACAGTGTTTATTAGTAAGAGCCCTCTCAGCTCCAGCTTGATTGAGCCTGTTTGCAGACTGTCTCTTTTATATAAAGACAGATGAAACCATTCTTTGGAAAGATCAAAGATTCATACCAGTAATTTCAGGTAAAAAAATTTTTTTTTTATATCTAGAGTCACTTTTTAAAACTCTGAGTTTTGACAACATACAAATGAAATTAATTCCCAATAATATTTCATTGGATTCCCGGCAGCATTTGCTACTGGAGAGTTTTAACGGGGCCCTGACAGATGATAACAAGTAGTACGTACTGATGGACAGTTTTGTTAGCTGAAATGTCTTTATGGTTGATCCTTTCAGCCAGTTCCAGCCTGTCAGAGATTCGGTCATAGGGAACTGAGTAAACCTCTCAGTTTCTCAGATTATCCATCTGGAAACAAAAAATGGGTTTACATAAATGATAGGATGCCTGGGGTTGACGATAGCCTATCCCTTGAGGACCCTACTTTGGCCTATTCACATGATGCTGAGCTCTTAGCCCTGTCTTACCTGGTTTCCACTTATTGTTCTGTCTGAGGCATCCCCATACCTCCCCGCCCCCCCCAGTATCTCACTTTGACATGTGACGTTTGCACCTCCTGCCTCCCCGATTCCCCTCCTCTCTGGTGCCTCCACCTCGTTCTCCACTGCCTCATAGCTAGCACGGGAGGATGCTCGACGAGAGCAGGGACCCTCTCTGCTCACCGTGGTTTCTCCGGAGGCTGGAACTCTGCCTGCCATGTAGAAGGGGCTCGGTAAATCCTCATACAACTTAATGATGAGGCTGGCAAATATTCTTAATTTGGCATAGAAACAGAGGCAAACAGGTGACATTCTTGCATATGCTAAAATACAGCCAAAGTAGAAAGCACTAAAAGAGCTATCTAAACCAAGATTAAGCTTTTAGAGCCTCATAGAGCCACCAACATTTCTGTGCGAAGTGTCGGAGGCATTAAGCGACTTGGTTGGGACAATCCCTGCTATAGGACACAGGGATTGCAGACTAAGGGTGGGATCTCAAGATATCTCGTGGGACGATGTCCGCATCAGTTTGGTGTTGGGGGGGCCTGTCACGGAGCGGTGTCTACCCACCCCTGCCGTCAGTCTCCCACTCTTCCCGTCTCACAGCCCCAACTCCATAGGTAGATTCTGTTGCCTCCTGGAAATGTGCATTTTATTCCGCTTTCCAAAAGGAAAGACTTCTACCCTCTTGGATCTAAATTCTGCACAGTTTTTTCACCGTCTCGCTCACATCTCACCATCGTCAACTCTGCTCGCTCCAGCCTCCCACAGACTCCCGAGACAGCTCACATGGCTCACTTGCTCTTGTGCACGTATGACCTTGCATGAGGACACACTTTCACACGTGTGTGCCTGGGCTGTCTACGTGCAGGAGAAGCAGATGGAGGGCAGGGCCCTTACCTGTCCATGTTATGCATCTGCAGAACTTAGGAGGACATAGTGACCACGTGGGGAGCACGTGGCAGGTGGTTCTCAGACTGGCCGTGAAAGGAGGAGTGAACGTCCCATCTTTGGTAGCCTCGTTTGGCTTGGGAACTCAGGACTCACCCTTCAAAGAAAAGAGGGAGCCTGTGGCTCTGGGCTGTGGTGGCTGGCTTTGGGAGCAGTGCCTGGGAACTGGCCCGGCTGGGTGGCTGTCCGGCTGGGCGCTGTGGGTGCTGGGTGCACTGGCAGCTGCTCCTACCATCTGCTCCGAGACTCGACTCGGAAGGGAGAGTCAGCGCAGTACAGCCTCTGGGATGCAGCGGCCAGGGTCAGGGCCAGGTACCACTGTCAGAGACAATGGCTTCGTCCTCCGGGGCTGGCCGCTACCGCAGGCCTCAGCTCTCCTGTCTGTGATGGGGCGCCGAGAACAGAACCTTCATCACCACCTGACTCCGAGGCCATTGTCATAAATGAACAAGTCCATTGCTCTAGCTAAAGGGTTTGTGAGGGCCTCAGTTACATACAGGCCTGGAGAGACAGAGGTTGTGCAGAGGCTAATTTAGCGTGTGTTGAATTGGACTGGGTGTTCCTGTCCAGTCTCCATCAGTTAATTACTCTAGCCCAGGTCGAGACTCAGGCTGCCTGGTGAAGTGGTCTGTTTTCTCTAGTTCTATTCTGTTGCTACCTTTTGCTCAACCTTCTCTGTTTCCCTTGTTACCTGAGAGAGAAAGTGATTTCACCTAGCCCCGCAGTTTCTACTTTGGGCTCTCTCTGGCTCCTCTAGTTTTTCAGATTGATTACAAAATTTTTTTTTAATTGGGTAAAGTAGACATAACATAAAATGGACCATTTTAACTCAGTTTTAAGTGTACGGGTCAGTGGCATTAAGCACATTCACATGGTCATGCAGCCATCACTACCATCCATCTCCAGAACTTTCTCATCATCCCAAACTAAAACTCCATATCCATTCAACAATAACTCCTCATTCCCCCCTCCCCTCAGCCCCTGGCAGCCACCTTTCTACCTTCCGTCTTTAGGAATTTGACTATTCTATGTACCTTATATAAGTAGATTTATACAGTATTTGTCCTTTATGTCTGGCTTATTTTACTTAGCATAACGTCCTCATTGTTCATCCATGTTGTAGCATGTGACAGCAATTCATTACTTTTTAAGGTTGAAAATATTCTGTTGTATGTATGTACCACATTTTGTTTATCCGTTCATCTGTCCTTTTGGCTGTTTTTGTGAATAGTGCTGCTGTGAACACGGGTGTGCAAATATCTCTTTGATACCCTGTTTTTCATTTTTTTGGTGTATATACCCACAAGTGGAAATGCAGGATCAAATAGTAATTCTGGGTTTAATTTTTTGTGGCTCCTCTGATTTTACAAGCGGGAACTCTCTTGGTCCCTGGTCTCTGCTGCACCAGCTCTGCCCTTTCTTGACCCTCTGGCCCCTGTGCGTTGCTTCTCTGTGTGTTCCTCTAGGATGGACCAACAGCAGGGCCCCAAACATCCCATGTTTATTTGCTTGCTTAAATATCTGGTCTGTTTTGCTACATCACTCTGGAATCCTCAGGTCTTTTAGGTGAATAAAATAGTTACAGACTCTTTCTTCAAGTCTTAGCATTGGGTCCTAGCTGTCAGAAGTTATAAATGCTCCTTAAACAGATTTTACCGGAGACAAATCTTGGGGTGTGCCATCATCCCTTGACCACAGTCATTTCTTCCAAGGGATTGCATCAGGAAGAGCTAGCAGTGTTTTCCAAGGTTTTAGGCCTGAGAATGTTTTGGGTATGTGAGAACTGAGAAATGCACCTGACATTGAGAACAAAGGGATCTTGTGCAAAAATTCGTTGTTGTTGTTCATTTAAACCATTGCGTTTCAGCTCTTGAATCAGTGGGAGTCCCAAAGGCCCAGCACTTCATTCGGTGGCTGCCAGGGAGGGGGACCAGGCAACCTTACCTGGGCCGCAGAGGAGTCAAAGACTCAAGTTCATTTCTGCCCCTAAGCTGGGGACTGCTGGGGCTTGGAAATGAAGCAGGTTTCAGCTCACTGGGAGACAATTTGGAGGATGGCTTCATTTCCTAGTCTCTTTAAGCTGCCCTGGGTCACAAAAGTGGTTTTAAAAGACAAACCAGATTTGTAAAAATGTCATTCACACACACGTGCACACAGTTAACACCACAATGAAAAATACTCCCCAGCAATGCAAATCCCACACTTTCCTGGCCATAAATTTTGGGAGGATGGAATTTGCTTTTCTCTATCTCTCTGGGGTCAGGGTGGGTGTAGGAGGTGGGGCATCCCTGTGTGTCCATTTGCGGTCCACGCGGTTGGGGTTGAATGCCTTAGTGGGAGCAGTTAACTATGCACACGTACCCAACCAGTGTCTGCTTCTCACCACCCAGAGGCTCGGGGCCAAGGGCCCCCACCTGTGTCCACATAGTCTGCCCTTGAGCACAACTAACGCCTGGGACCACTGGTGAGCTGAGGTCGTATTTCTGTGATGCCGTCTGGCCAGATGGAGCCATGACCTCTTGTCCTTTGCAGCATCTGTAAAAACTGTAGGTATGTACTCAGGACATGTTTCCAACGGAATGACACACTGATTACTTTTCTCTGGCTGCCTTTCCTTTCTAGCGAGGAAGAAACTGCAGGCCGGGCCACTGTGAATCCAAGGTTCATCCGCCTCTCTCCGTCCTCAGCTTTCCCATTCACGTTCTTTTCCGGTTTTGGCTTCCCATTTGTATTGTTTTCTTCCGTGGCCAGCGGCCTGCACCCAGAGCTCCGCTCCCGGGCTGCCCGGCAGGTGCTCTGGGCTGGCTGGCATCTGTGGTTGTTGGTGAGTCCCTGGCATTAGGGATCCCAGGCCTTGACTGCTCTCTCTCCTTCCTTCCTTCTTTCCCTTTTCTACTGCTTCCTTTTCTTCCTGTTCCTCTGCTTATATCTTAGCTCTGCCAGAGGCCACACAATATTACTTAGCCCAGCTGGAGGACCTGAGCACTGGGAAGTTAGCTGACACCACCTCCCTCCCCCAAGGCATCTAGAACTGTGGGCTGATATTTCCAGAACATTAGTTTTAGGTATCTTTTCTGTTTTTGTGTTCCCATGGTCCATTTTGATGATGGAATAAAGCTCTCCTGCTGAGGAAAAATGCAGGGGAGGAGAGCAGAGTCTTGGAGCTGACTTCCTTTTTTTTTTTTTTTTTTTTTTTTTTCCTTATTGG
>NC_041217.1:22972459-22977753 GCF_002837175.3 Physeter macrocephalus
CTGGACTCGCAGGCTCAGCGGCCACGGCTCACGGGCCCAGCCGCTCCGCGGCACGTGGGATCTTCCCGGACCGGGGCACGAACCCCGCGTCCCCTGCATCGGCAGGCGGACTCTCAACCACTGCGCCACCAGGGAAGCCCGAGCCTGCAGCTTTTACAGAGACCACTTGGATGACAGCTTTGCAGGAATTTAGCAAAGTGCCTGCTAACCTAGAAGGTGGAACAGCAGTTGTGTGAATCAAGAATAAGAAAAATGGTGGGGCTTCCCTGGTGGCGCAGCGGTTGCGCGTCCGCCTGCCGATGCAGGGGAGCCGGGTTCGATGGCTTCGTCCTCCGGGGCTGGCCGCTACCGCAGGCCTCAGCTCTCCTGTCTGTGATGGGGCGCCGAGAACAGAACCTTCATCACCACCTGACTCCGAGGCCATTGTCATAAATGAACAAGTCCATTGCTCTAGCTAAAGGGTTTGTGAGGGCCTCAGTTACATACAGGCCTGGAGAGACAGAGGTTGTGCAGAGGCTAATTTAGCGTGTGTTGAATTGGACTGGGTGTTCCTGTCCAGTCTCCATCAGTTAATTACTCTAGCCCAGGTCGAGACTCAGGCTGCCTGGTGAAGTGGTCTGTTTTCTCTAGTTCTATTCTGTTGCTACCTTTTGCTCAACCTTCTCTGTTTCCCTTGTTACCTGAGAGAGAAAGTGATTTCACCTAGCCCCGCAGTTTCTACTTTGGGCTCTCTCTGGCTCCTCTAGTTTTTCAGATTGATTACAAAATTTTTTTTTAATTGGGTAAAGTAGACATAACATAAAATTGACCATTTTAACTCAGTTTTAAGTGTACGGGTCAGTGGCATTAAGCACATTCACATGGTCATGCAGCCATCACTACCATCCATCTCCAGAACTTTCTCATCATCCCAAACTAAAACTCCATATCCATTCAACAATAACTCCTCATTCCCCCCTCCCCTCAGCCCCTGGCAGCCACCTTTCTACCTTCCGTCTTTAGGAATTTGACTATTCTATGTACCTTATATAAGTAGATTTATACAGTATTTGTCCTTTATGTCTGGCTTATTTTACTTAGCATAACGTCCTCATTGTTCATCCATGTTGTAGCATGTGACAGCAATTCATTACTTTTTAAGGTTGAAAATATTCTGTTGTATGTATGTACCACATTTTGTTTATCCGTTCATCTGTCCTTTTGGCTGTTTTTGTGAATAGTGCTGCTGTGAACACGGGTGTGCAAATATCTCTTTGATACCCTGTTTTTCATTTTTTTGGTGTATATACCCACAAGTGGAAATGCAGGATCAAATAGTAATTCTGGGTTTAATTTTTTGTGGCTCCTCTGATTTTACAAGCGGGAACTCTCTTGGTCCCTGGTCTCTGCTGCACCAGCTCTGCCCTTTCTTGACCCTCTGGCCCCTGTGCGTTGCTTCTCTGTGTGTTCCTCTAGGATGGACCAACAGCAGGGCCCCAAACATCCCATGTTTATTTGCTTGCTTAAATATCTGGTCTGTTTTGCTACATCACTCTGGAATCCTCAGGTCTTTTAGGTGAATAAAATAGTTACAGACTCTTTCTTCAAGTCTTAGCATTGGGTCCTAGCTGTCAGAAGTTATAAATGCTCCTTAAACAGATTTTACCGGAGACAAATCTTGGGGTGTGCCATCATCCCTTGACCACAGTCATTTCTTCCAAGGGATTGCATCAGGAAGAGCTAGCAGTGTTTTCCAAGGTTTTAGGCCTGAGAATGTTTTGGGTATGTGAGAACTGAGAAATGCACCTGACATTGAGAACAAAGGGATCTTGTGCAAAAGTTCGTTGTTGTTGTTCATTTAAACCATTGCGTTTCAGCTCTTGAATCCATGGGAGTCCCAAAGGCCCAGCACTTCATTCGGTGGCTGCCAGGGAGGGGGACCAGGCAACCTTACCTGGGCCGCAGAGGAGTCAAAGACTCAAGTTCATTTCTGCCCCTAAGCTGGGGACTGCTGGGGCTTGGAAATGAAGCAGGTTTCAGCTCACTGGGAGACAATTTGGAGGATGGCTTCATTTCCTAGTCTCTTTAAGCTGCCCTGGGTCACAAAAGTGGTTTTAAAAGACAAACCAGATTTGTAAAAATGTCATTCACACACACGTGCACACAGTTAACACCACAATGAAAAATACTCCCCAGCAATGCAAATCCCACACTTTCCTGGCCATAAATTTTGGGAGGATGGAATTTGCTTTTCTCTATCTCTCTGGGGTCAGGGTGGGTGTAGGAGGTGGGGCATCCCTGTGTGTCCATTTGCGGTCCACGCGGTTGGGGTTGAATGCCTTAGTGGGAGCAGTTAACTATGCACACGTACCCAACCAGTGTCTGCTTCTCACCACCCAGAGGCTCGGGGCCAAGGGCCCCCACCTGTGTCCACATAGTCTGCCCTTGAGCACAACTAACGCCTGGGACCACTGGTGAGCTGAGGTCGTATTTCTGTGATGCCGTCTGGCCAGATGGAGCCATGACCTCTTGTCCTTTGCAGCATCTGTAAAAACTGTAGGTATGTACTCAGGACATGTTTCCAACGGAATGACACACTGATTACTTTTCTCTGGCTGCCCTTCCTTTCTAGCGAGGAAGAAACTGCAGGCCGGGCCACTGTGAATCCAAGGTTCATCCGCCTCTCTCCGTCCTCAGCTTTCCCATTCACGTTCTTTTCCGGTTTTGGCTTCCCATTTGTATTGTTTTCTTCCGTGGCCAGCGGCCTGCACCCAGAGCTCCGCTCCCGGGCTGCCCGGCAGGTGCTCTGGGCTGGCTGGCATCTGTGGTTGTTGGTGAGTCCCTGGCATTAGGGATCCCAGGCCTTGACTGCTCTCTCTCCTTCCTTCCTTCTTTCCCTTTTCTACTGCTTCCTTTTCTTCCTTTTCCTCTGCATATATCTTAGCTCTGCCAGAGGCCACACAATATTACTTAGCCCAGCTGGAGGACCTGAGCACTGGGAAGTTAGCTGACACCACCTCCCTCCCCCAAGGCATCTAGAACTGTGGGCTGATATTTCCAGAACATTAGTTTTAGGTATCTTTTCTGTTTTTGTGTTCCCATGGTCCATTTTGATGATGGAATAAAGCTCTCCTGCTGAGGAAAAATGCAGGGGAGGAGAGCAGAGTCTTGGAGCTGACTTCCTTTTTTTTTTTTTTTTTTTTTTTTTCCTTATTGGCAACTGATTCATGAACCCTAAAAAAAGAGTCGATAGCAACATAGCCAGCTAGCGATAGCAGCCCAGATGGTCCCCTATATAATAGAGACATTTGTATCTTGGATAAAAAAATATTTAAATGTGTTCTGTGAACCTTATTGAGAAAAGGAATTAGCAACAACTGCATTCAAGGGCTGTGGGTATGGAAACAGCCAAGGGATTCTAGTCCCCCTGAATGCAAAAATGAAGAAATGGAAACTGGGAGGTGTAAGGCTGAGATATGGGGGACTCCGGTGCGGGGAAGATGGGTTTTGAACACGTGGCACTGCTCTTGTCTGTCGGCCTGAGGTAACCCACCCTCGGGTGTGTCAGGGGAGAGGGGTCCAATCTGCTCATGTGTGTGTGGAGATGGAGCTACGTGTCCGGTCTGTGTCCACCCAGGCGTACTGCCCGCTGGGGAGGCTTCACAGCAGCTGTAGGCAGACCAGGGCCAAAGAGAACAAATTTGTGCCAATGGTCTCTAAATTTTGTATTGAACAGATATACAGATGCTGGTTCCCTTCTTCCTTTCTCTGTTCACTGGGAGATGGTACAGGCCCAGAGAAGCCCATGGGCCTGCCTGAAATCTTCATAGGACTTTCATTCTCATTGTCCTGTATCCTAAGCGGGCCATTGGGCGGGGCTTGGAGATTCTTGAGAGGCGTCTGAATTGCGGTGGCATCAAGCTTCCGTTGGCCACTTTGGAGGATGGAGGGGGAGGTGATGAGTAACAGTCACTGAACCGGAGCGTGTGAGGGGCAGTGCGTGGGGAGAGCCGGCCTCTTAGAGCGCGTGGAGTCATCGTCTGGAGTTGGGAGTAGGGACCAGACGCGGAGAGCGTAAAGCCACTTCATCGTTACCGGACTGTGACTTATCCCGGGATAATTTTTCTTGGAGGTTCCGGAGAGTGATGAGGAAATTGAGCTGAGCCCAACCAAGCCTATGTGCTGACTGGAGAAAAATGACTGGAGGAAAATGTGTTTGGGCTTGACATCCTTTTCTCTCATTGGTTGGCCGTTTTGGAACCAAAAGGCCTGCCCTAGAAAGGGGCTGGCAGCTAATGAGGCCGATGTGGCTGCTGCAGCAGCTCTCAGCAAGCTGCTCTGGGCTTTAGACAAGTCCCTGCATCTCCCTGGGCCTTTTGTTTTTGTGTGTGTAAAATGAAGACGCTGAGCAAAGTGATCCCTGAGCTCCTGTCCAGCTCCAGAATTCTGTGGTTCTTGCATTGCCTGCTATATGCATCTCATCCAGTGCTTGCTACGTGCGTCTTGTACTTCTCTTCCTTTTCTCTTGTCATAGTTTTTCTTTTCCAGTGGCCTCCCTGGGCATTCGGTGTCGGATTTCTGTGTAGGGAATGTACGGATTGAGGTTCTTAGAAATCAGTGCAGGCCACCTCAAATCAAAGAAGGAATCATGGAAATGGAATTGGAGCGCTCCTAGAAGGATGGAAAGCCTGGGAAACAAGACTTGCAGCAACAGGGTAACCTTGATTTTGATCACTGCCCACTCTGTCTTCTGTCCCTGCTTCTCCTTCTAAGGATGGAGAGTCTTACGGGCTGAGCCTGGGTCATTGCCCCCTGTGGGTTGTACCCAGTGGTGAGTGGAATTGAGACAGGGAGCTCCAGGCCTCCCCGGTGGAAAGACAGGTCCCTGGGTTTACCCTCCCACCAGGACTGTGCTCAAAGGGAGAGAGGTAATTCTCCAGAGGAAATCAGACCGGTGTAGGAAGGGGGCATGGATGTGGAGTGACCAAAAAAAATGACAGATGTTCACTACTTGAGCTCTACAGTTTAACTGTCACCTCCCCTGTAATCAGAGAAAGCAAAATTGTCTCTAAAGCGAAGGTTAACTTGTTAGCACAGGCCCTGTGATGTGTTTTCCCAAGGGAGTTGCCGGAAAAGATCTTATTTATCTTCATTCTCAGCTTGATGAGGAGCAGCGGGGCTTTGGCCAGGAGGAGGGACTTACTCGACTCCTGGTCCTGAGCGTGTTTCCCCCACCACTTGAGTGATGACTGCCCACTGCCTTTTTTTTTTTTTTTTTTTTTTTTTTTTTTTGCGGTACGCGGGGCCTCTCACTG
>NC_041217.1:22978190-23022985 GCF_002837175.3 Physeter macrocephalus
CCGCCTGCCGATGCAGGGGAGCCGGGTTCGCGCCCCGGTCTGGGGGGGTCCCGCGTGCCGCGGAGCGGCTGGGCCCGTGGGCCGTGGCCGCTGGGCCTGCGCGTCCGGAGCCTGTCCTCCGCGGCGGGAGAGGCCGCGGCAGGGGGAGGCCCGCATACCACAAAAAAAAAAAAAAAAGAAAAATGGTGTCTTGCCAGTTTGGTGTCCTCCAGGCTATTTAGCCCCAAATTCTAGAGCATACATGGTAAAGTGAAACCCAGCTCTTCCTTTTCCTCTTCGAAAAGCAAACCCTTACCCTCAAATTCCCTCCTCTTTCTGAGAACGTCCCCCACTGGACCTCATCTAGACTGTGCTGAGCAGATCTGCTCAATTTCCATTCCCTGCTTCATACAGAGCCCGGGGCAGGGGGCTCCCTCCCAAGCCCTGTCTGAACCACTTAATGTGCCCCCCTCTGCATTCCTACCAGGAGTCACTCTCTTATAATTAGCAAAGTTGGCAACTTCCACCACTGTACAGAGTAAGTTATTTTGCTTACTTTGACAACTGAGGCAGCATCAGTTGTCTCCCGAGGGGAGAGGTGATGTTATGGCTCAGGGCTATGCCATGTGCTGGCACCTCTGTTAAAATTAGCTCCTCCGTTGTTCCAGGGTTGTCATGAAGGAACCAAAATGAGGTTTGGTGTGGCAGGATTATCAAAGCCAAGGGAGAAATGACTCTAGGACCAGCATGGTGTTTTCAAGAGGTCAATCCCACTCAGCCACAGGAAGGCAGTCGAAGTGCTGGGCCTGAGACATTGACCTTGGAGAGAGAACAACAGCAGCACCACCCAGAGAATTGGTAGTCCCTTAGTTTTTCAGTTTTTCCTTTCTTATATCAAAACACCAAGTGGAGTATCTTTTTCAAGAAAAAAAAATCGATAAAACAAATGAAAACCCAAGCTAGTAAAGGGTCTGGGGTCCAGGCTCAGTCAGCTGTTAGGGAGTGTGGGTTGCTGTGCATTGGCCCACGGCACCCTGCGCTCTACTTCTTCTGGGAATGAGGCCGAGTTGGGTGGGTTAGCTTTACGGTTTGCTGATTTGTTTTCTTTTTGTTGACTTACATTGCTGACAGAGGACAGAGTCATATAATCGCATAGTCCTGGAATCCCGACACGTAGGGCGACCTAAGATCGTCTGGTCTGTCTTCACGTCTGGAATGAGGTACTTGAACCTAGAGAGGCGAGGTCATGGCCAAGCCCAGAGCAAACCTCTAGGTTTCCAAATTTCCCTGCCAGTTGCTTCCTCCAGTCCAGAGGGGTTTCATCAGGCAACTTGTCGTGTTTTACAGCTACTGAAATAAAGAATAAAAATGTATCTCCTTGACCGTCACAGCTGTGCAGACTAAATCTCTATACTTCCCCAACAACTCACTATCGGATTTTGTGACATTTGGTTGTTTTCTAGATGGAGCTGAAGAGAACAATGTTGATTGAATTAAGAAAAGAGGGACACGTAATATTCCGCCAATCCCCATATTTAAGATATTGCATAGCTCTGAGGAAGATGTGCGTTAGAGGGTTGTTTTAAAATTTTCATTTATTTAAAATACTTTGTCTTTGAGAGGTGCCTTCTCCCCTCGTGGACAGAGGTTTCCGTTTGCGAGGCCTGGACACGTGGGTAGTCCAGATTCAGGGTCCTGATTCAGAACGTGTGCTGCACCCCGTCCCCGTCCCCAAACCACGTGACATGTCAGTTCACCTCTCTTTGGGTTGCAGTGTCTTTAATCTTCAAACAAGTGGGTCTTTTCTTCTTCCTGGTGTCCTGACTTGGGGGGTCACCTTCTTTCCTGCAGCTTTCGTGCAAGATGATTTGGTCACACATCTTCAGGGTCAGGTTTCGCACTGCCCCCCGCCTCTTGCCTTGAGAAGGTCTTTGTAAAAGGTCAGTGGAGCCACAGCGTTCCTCCCTTTTGTCGTGGTGTCTGTCCTCTGACTCAGCCTTAAAGGACACAAGGTCATAAGCTAGGCGACGGCTGGCTTGTTGCTCACACTGTGGCTGTGTAACCACCGCCCTTTCAGCTGGGTGTGGACAGCGCTATGGTGGTGTGTCCTCCACCACTAGATTTTCAGTTGATCCCTTTGGCCAGTGAACACCTGCCCTCTGCACCCCGACTCCCAATCCCTCCCTGGTGCTCCCCTCCCTGCCAGCAGCACGTGTGACCCTTGCCTTGCAGAGGACAGTCAGATGCGCTTGTGATTTCAATGCTTTGCAAATGGATGAATAAGAAAGACATACAAAGCAAGTGGCATTTCCGGTTTAGTATAGTGACTCCAAGATAGAAACCCTGCTTTGGAGTGAGATGGGAAGAATGCTTCGCAGCCATGTCTGGGGAGAAGGTGCCAACCTGCTGGTGGACGAGGCAGGGCTAACCTGCGCCTTGGACCCGGGACCCGCGAGCGTTGGCCCCGCTTCATGAGGCTTTACGGTCGCTCTGGGTGATGCTGAACCGCCTGGGAGACGGCGGGCAGTGTCTGCAGAGGATGCAGGCGAAGAGTTGAAAGCCACAGGGAGATGCTGGAGGGACACAGGATGGTGATGGGGCTTCAGCCCAGCCCCTGCCTCCAGGCTGGTCAGGGTCCGCCTTTTGTGGAAACGCTGCGAGGCTCCACAGCCCCCCTCTGCACTCTGCCCTCCAGGGTGCTCGTTCCAGCGGTCAGGTGGATTCTCTTCGCCTGTTGTGGACCCTTCTTCGCTGTGTCACGTCAGGCCTGACGTTCTGAATCTGGGCTCTAGAACTCTCCTCCCGTTTGCCTTTCCTGACTTTACCAGCCTCGTTCCACTGTTCTGGGCCTCGGCTTCCTGCTCTGTGAAAGGAGGTGGCTGGGCTAGTGTCACCCCGAGATGTTATTTCTCAGAAGGGTAGGGGCCGGGACTCTGTATTTTTAGAAAGCTCCCAGGTGATTGGGACATGCAGGCAGCGTTAGGAAGCGGGGGCGCTGGACCGGGGATCTCCCTGACGGTCCATGGCTCTTTTGAATCTTATTTGCGAATGATTCCTTTCCAGGACACCACATTAAATAAAGTGAATCACCTTGTCATTCCTTTACTCTCAGTTTGGTTCCACGTGTGTACTTCTAGCGTGTAATCCTTTTATTTGCAGTTCTATTTTCTATTTATCCATACAGTATTTCCATTTTTTCCTTCTCCAGGAAGTTTCCTATGATTTGCTCCTTAGTCACTGGTTTCTCTTTTGACTCAGAGCTCCTGTACGCCCTCAAGGTGGTGTATCTATCTCACAACAGAGAGCAGTCCTTACTGGTTTTTTTGTTTGTTTGTTTTTTGGGGTTTTTTTTTTTGCGGTACGCGGGCCTCTCACTGTTGCGGCCTCTCCCGCTGCGGAGCACAGGCTCCGGACGCGCAGGCCCAGCGGCCATGGCTCACGGGCCCAGCCGCTCCGCGGCACGTGGGACCCTCCTGGACCGGGGCACGAACCCGTGTCCCCTGCATCGGCAGGCGGACTCGCAACCGCTGCGCCACCAGGGAAGCCCAGTCCTTACCGTTTTGATGAGGAAATGTGTTCTGTTGGTTGTTTGGTCTGTGAATTTTCTTGCCCCACTAACTAGGTGGACCCCTGACTGTTCTCCCCTCCCAGCAAGGAGCCTGGTTGTCAGTAATCAGAGGCCCAGTAAACACGGTTGATCTTTGACCTCTGTCTTCTACGGCAGTGGTCCCTAACCTTTTTGGCACCAGGGACCGGTTTCGTGGAAGACAGTTTTTCCACGGATGGGGGCGGGTGGGGGAAGGGCACGGTTCAGGCGGTACTGCGAGCGATGGGGAGCGGCAGATGAAGCTTCCCTCGCCCCCCCTCCGCCCCCCTCCTGCTGTGCGGCCCGGTTCCTAACAGGCCAGGGACTGGTACTTGTGCGCAGCCCAGGGGTTGGGGACCCCTGTTCTCTGGGACATTGACGGCGCTGCTTCACTCTCTCCTTGAAGTGGACTTTCAAATACAAGAAGCCCCTTTATCTGATGCTTTTGTGTTTCAGACCTCGGTCGGGTCCACTTGTCTCCTCCTCCCCCAGCACCGCCCCAGCTTCAGGCCCAGCTGGCTTGAGTAGGAGGGGGACAGGGCGGCAAAGGAGTGACATCGGCTGCCTGCCTTGTGGCCTGCCGTTTCCTTTGGCTCTCCGTCGTGTGTGAGTGCAGGCTGGAATGCTTCGTGACCACGGTCTTCCTACCTCACAGCCTCAGCCCACCTCTCTGGGCCGTGGTTTTCCCATCTGTAAAGTGAGGGCGTGGGCATGGTGACAGCTGAAGCCCCTTTCTGTTCTTAAGAGAGGCCCCACTCACTGCCCGGTGCCCTTAACAACAGGTGCCTGCAGAAGCGGTTGATGAGAGCTGCTTAGAAAAGTCCTTTCTTTGCAAAGGATGTTGGTGTCAAGTCTGTCTGGGGAAGCCACGTGTGCGCTCTGGCGATTCAGACTCTCGGGGCCCTTTGTGTCTCTTGGTTCCTGTGATCATCTGAATAATTTATTTCCCCTCAGCATCCCCACTGCCTTTCCCAGCTCTTCTCTGCTCATTAGTGTCTGTGCTCTGAGTGGGCAGGGCCCAGAGGCAAGGGAAATGATGAAATGGTGGAGCGGGGGGCAGCACTGGGCCCAGGGACAAGAGGCTTGGGTGATGAGGGAGGACCTCTGCCACCATCTGCTGAGATGCCCTGTGTGTCATCACTCGAGGGATGGTGGGTGGTCGTTAAGGGGCAGGGCTGTTAGGGGTGGCCTGAAGACCACTGCTTGTCGCTTCCTAAGCAGCAGATCCAAAGGTGAAGGAGGAAGGAACACTCGATTGTGAAGAGGAGTTGGAGGTGACACATTTCCCTTGAAATAGTTGACGTTCCACAACGATTACACTGAATTATTTTACTTTGCATTTGCTATATTTGCTTCCTTGAGCAGGCAAGTGCAATTCCCCAGGGCCTCCGAGGCTTATCTTCAGTGCAATTGGGATACGAAGATGCTGCAATTAGAGTCCTCGAGGCGCGGTGTGGTGGTGACAGAGCTGCTGAGGGGAGCGGCCTGGGCTCGGCCTCCCCTGCAGACCCAGGCATCACCCCGGGCTGACTTGAAGGGCGGCACCTGCTGCGTGGAAGGCGGTTTAGCCCCACCTGCAAGGCAGGCCTGCAAGGCAGGCCTGCAGGCACCTTCGGGAGGAAGACAGAGGGGACGAGAAGGTTCCCTTGCCAGGGAATGCGCCTCCCTGCTCACCAGTCATTTCCCGGGGATGTGCCCAACATGACCATGTATGACCCAGCCGGGAATCCCCCCTCCATCCATCCCCAGCTGGCCTCTCTGGAGTCCTGCTTTTATTCAGCGATGCTGTCCTTTCCCAGGCATGCTGGAGACCCTGAGAGAGCTCTTCCTTGCCTCTCCATCCCCCAACCCCGTGTGCGGAGAAGCAGGGCCTTGCGGTACCTTCCAGTCTCTGCTTCCCCTTGCAGCCACCAGCCCAGCCCAGGGCCCCAATTTCTCAGGCCCCAAAGGAAGCCAGGAACGACCAGCTCTGTGACTAATCAATATCCTGACATCCGAGTGGAACATTGCCGCGAGCATGGTTTCCACAGGCCTGGCCTCTGCTCCTGCAGATTGAACTGGATTCCAGAGTCTATCTCAGCAGTGGTGCGTTTCTCAAACGAAGGTCAGCCAGCTCTCAGAGGCTGTGGGCCTCTCGCCACAAACACACTTCCTTTTTCCTCTGTCATGTTCTCTTTGTCGTGTTCTAGCATCTCTCTCATAGGATGGGGAGATTGGCCTCTCCCCACCTCCAACAATTCCTGAAGCTGCCAGGCCCCCACTTTCCTTCTGCATCAATAGTTAATGGAAAATAAATGGGCTGTCATTTGTGAGACTCCTGGGGCAGTGGTTTTTGATTTGTCAAGAAAGTTGAAGAAGCGGTCACATCTAAATCACTTGCACGTCACCTGAGATTAGGACCGTGAACCGTCCCGTCTTGTGTGCTCTCTTCCTCCTGCTCTGATGATGGTTAATTGATAAGAATGGAACACTGAATTGTCTTTGTAAAACCTGTGAAAGCTATAGGTTCCATTCCTCCTGCATCTCGCTGTAGTTTCATTTAGGGTATCCCCTACAAGTATGCTCAAACTTGAGTATGCATGTGAATCACCGGGAAACTTGCACAAAGTTCAGATTAATGCCTGCCCTTGGGGATTCTGGCTTGGGTGGGAGGGCTGGTCATGCTCAGTGTGGGCATAGAGATTGGTTAGAGAATGATCTTTTACATGGATTGCTATGTTGTTCATGGATGGGGAGGATATTAGCTACGATGAGAGCTAATATTGATTGAATACTTAGTCCACCAGGCACTGTCCTAACTGTAGTGACTTCTTTAATCCTTACAGTGTCCTCTTATGCAGATCCTGTTGTTAGCTCTAGTTTTCAGGGCAGGAAACGGAAGCACAGAAAAAATGCCCGTGGTCACACAGGTAGTACATGGCCAAGCCAGGAGTGATTGCAGGTGGTTCGATCCCAGAGTATGGCTCCTTTCCACCTCTTTGCTCTGCTGTAGCTTTTGAGTAACTGTTTCAAGCTCTCTGTGCTCTGTAGGTAGAGATTTTTTTTTTTTTTAAAGAGAATGATTGGTATTTCTGATTTCCCATAGTCCTAGAACTGCACATACATGTGAGTATGTCTGATGAAAGAAAACCCAAAGATGATTGGGTCCTCCATCTTGAAATAGAAAGCCTGACCCATACTCAGTACTCTGTAATGACCTATATGGGAAAAGAAAAAAAGAGTAGATTTATGTATATGTATAACAGAGTCACTTTGCTGTACACCTGAAACTAACACAACATTGTAAATCAACTATACTCCAATAAAAACAAACAAAAAAAGGAAGCCTGACCCTGTGAGGTTGGAGATGGGGGGTTAGGCCGAAGGAGAAGTTGGGACATTGTTAATGGATGCTGCTGTGAGTCATGAACTCTCCTAAGAGAGTTCTTGTCAATGCATCTGGACATAAAAGTCAAGATGCAGCCCTTCTCCAAGACCCCCAAAGGGTCCCTGTTTCTGCCTGTGTCAGCCAGCTACAACCTGGCAGCTTGGATACATCTGCAGGCCTTTTGTGGTCCTGGTGGCTCTAGGCAGGCATTTGGAGAGTGTGCGTTTTGGTTTTAGCTCTTATATTCCTGTCCTCAAATGCGTATAGTCATTCCACAATTATCAAATACCTACCAAGGATCCTGGGCCTCAGGAATAAGGGAGGAACAAAACACGGCCAGCCCTGAAGGAGATAGCAGTCTACGGGAGAAAATGCACCCAGTACGAGCAATTGCACTCTGGTGTGCTGGTTGCTGTCTCCACAGAGCATCTTATTTGCAGTATCTTTTGGGTATTGGTTCCAGCCGCATCTACGTGGAGGCTCATTCACACTTAAGGAAAATGGAGAAGATGCAATAAGATGTTAAGTATAACCACACTGGTCCTGCTTTGACCCCTGCAGTCCCGTCACCTTGATGGGAGTGACTGAGGCAGGACAGTGGGTCCAGGAGGCAGGACCAGGTGAGGCAGGAGGCCAGGCAGCCTCCTTGCTGTGGCCCCGATGTTCGGGGCACCTGGGGTGAGAATCCAGCCCAGGCGAGGCAGCTCCAGTGTCTCCAAAGCTGGGAGGAGGTGGCTACTGGTGCAACCCTGGTGAATCTGGTGGGGCGTTTGAACTGGGGTAGAGGCTGAGTGACCCTGGGGGCCTCTTAGACTGGACATTCTCCATGAAGGCGGGGCTGAGTCTGCCTTGCTTTAACCATCACCCCAGCGCCTGCATGTACCAGGCACTCAGCATGTGCTTGGTGACTGAATGTGTAGAAGAGACTGTAAGTATCTCTACTGGATAATTTCACATCCCAGGTGGTAGCTATGGAGCTAGATTACGGCATATCGGAGAGAGTGGGTTTGGACTAGATGGTGTCTGAGGGACCTTTCAGCTCTAACATGCTGCCTGGCATACAGCAGCATGCATTTGCTGAAACAAATTCTACAATTCGCTGGCAGAAAAAAGCATCCACATAACCTTTCCCCGTTTATCTTTGTTCTCATCCATCCTTCGTTAAGTTTCTCCTGGCTGCTGCAAGGGGACGACTGTCCTTCATCCCGCAGACACCTGACCGTTCCAAACAGCCCGGTCTTCAATTTGAGACCCCGTTTCTTCTCTAATTCTCTGTAATGCTCATCCCCTGCCGCCAGGGGGCTGAGGTCTTCCAGATCAGCCTCCAGTTCAAAGGTCTGGGAAATTGGACAGTAGGCAAAGGCCAGTCCTGAAGACTCAGCAGTAGATGCGTAAGCGGCCAGGCGCCTGCACATCTGAGCTGGGGGCGCAGGGGATGGCGATGGCTCCTGTGCCAGCAGCCCCTGTGCAGTGGTGGCTGAGGTCTCTGTGTGGCTAAGGGAGGTGGGACTGTGTTAGACCCTGTGTGGGCTGTGCCCACGGGGGTGACAGCGGCTGCCTCGCCACTTTGAGCCTTGAGCAATATGAAACTGCTCTCTTTCTCTGGGAGTGCAGGGCTTCTTTTATTTTAAAGGAGCAGAAATACTCAGAAGGAATATTTCTTTCCTTTACAGAGGAAAATTTCATGCTTACTGTCTGTGCCTCCCTACCGTGTTTGAACCTTCTTGCTTTCTCGTCTCTTAGCGCCCCCCCCTGCCCCGCCTCTCCTTTGCTGCTTTGGTTCCTCCCTCTCCTCCTCTCTCCTGCATTACTCTCTTGGGTTTTGCCTTCTTTGGTGTCTGGCCATTGCCGGGTGCTGCTCTGGGTACTCAAGCCCAACTCTGGAGGGGAAATCCAAAAAGGAGTGACCAAGAGACTCGGCGTGGCCTCCCATCCCTGGCTCCGTTCCTGTTACAGAACTTGCCATGGAGGGTGCAAAGCCAGCAGTGCCGAGCGTTTTCAACCTGCTCTGCAGTCAGGGCTGCGCAGCTCACCCAGGAACATGTGTGTGACACGGCCTCTGTGCTCCTGATGTGTCCGTTTCCAGAGCGTGGAGGGTAGTGAGGTTTAGGCCCTGGTCCGATTTGGGTTGTTGATACATGGAGTGGTCCTAGTCTGGAAGGTTCTGCCATGGCAGCATGTACAGCAACCAGTATGGCCAATGAATGTTTACATCTATCTTAGCTTGAAAATCTAAGGAAAAGCAGATCCAAAAACCAATCATTTCCACCACGCCACCCCCCACACCCACCCCCAAATGGAGGAGTTTATGTTGTAGAGTATATATTCTCTTTCCCCGGCCATCCCTTCCCTGAACGAGTTAATAAGGACTGAAATGACCAACCGGCAGGAAGCAGCGGGGAGATGTGAGGAAAGGATGGACCATGTTTAATTCATGGATCCGATAGTCTCTTGCTCTTGGCAATGTGCAGGATATTTTCAGCCCTGAGCTGGGCAGCCCTTTAGAGAAACGAGTTGTATTTAATTCTATTCATATTTATTAAGCACTCGGTTGTCAGTCACTTGTGTTTGGACTTACAAGAGACATAAAGTGTAAGATAAAGGCCCAGTCCTCAGAGATCTTGGAGTCTAAGATAATAAGTATAAGATAAGGCCGCTGAGGTCTATGATGGAGGTTCCAAGTGAGGTCACCTCTGATTGGGGGCATCACGGAGAGGTGACATTTATATGAGCTGAGCACTTTGGCAGATAGGAGGAGAAAGATGGAGGGATTAGTCCAAATGGTTGGGACACATTTGGGGAGCTCTTATGTAGTCTGGCCTGGCGTGTCCATGGAGTATGAACTTCAAGGAGGGAATGTTGAGGTGAAACAGGAGTGCCTGGGCCCGGGGACCAGGAGTGGGCAGAAGCTGGCTAAGCATTTGCTGGCAGAGACTTGGTTCTATGTGGCCAAGGCTGTGGCAGGAAGTTCTCACCCAAGACTGAGGTGATGACAAGAACCAAAGCAGTGAGCTGGGTCAGAAACCCTAGGAGGAACTGAAGCTCAAAAACTTGGGAAACCCTAAAAGAAATGTACCGTCAAGCCACGAAAAGGCTTGAAGGAGACTTGACTGCATCTTCTGTGTGGAAGAAGCTAATCTGAAAAGGCCATGCACTGTGTGATTCCAACTCTGTGACATTCTGGAAAAGGCAAAACTATGGAGACATAAAAACATCAGTCGTTGCTAGGGGTTGAGAGAGGAATGAATAGGCAGAGCACAGAGGATTTTTAGGGCAGAGAAACTCTCTGTGTGATACTATAATGTGGATATACGCCATTATACATTTGTCCAAACCCATAGAATGTACAACACCAAGCGTGACCCTTAATGTAACTGTGGGCTTTGGGTGATTATGATGTGTCAGTGTAGGTTATCAACTGCGACACATGTACCACTCTGGTGGAGGATGTTGTTAATGGGGGAAGCTGTGCGTATGCAGGGATAGGGGGTAGAGGGGGAAACCTCTGCGTCTTCCACTCAGTTTTGCCGTGAGCCTAAAGCTGCTCTAACAGATCAAGTCTTAAACGACTTGGGAGAATATGTGTTAACCTCGATTCTGGAGAAGATAAAGGCTGGCATGGGCTGAGACCCCATGAGCCAAGAGGTTGTGGCTTGGTGGCAGAGTGGCCAACAAGGAAGCAGGTTGGATGCACGTAGGGTGGTGGAGAGAAGAGGAGACATCCTAGGAGATGGTCAGATCATCAGCTGGTGAGCCCAGATCAGTGTAATGAGCAGGTAGAGGGTCTGGGTGGGTTAGGCTGGCTTAAGTGGCCAGTGGCAGGTGGATGAGAAAAGAGTTAAACATAGATGGAGTCTCTGAGCCCCTCTTAGGGGTGCCGCTTACAGAATGGGAGGAGCTTTTGGAGAGGTGTGCTGATGAGTTATTTTCTGGGCACGTTGTGTTTGAGGTTTTGGAGGACGCTGGGGAGGAAACTTCAGGTCTGGAGCTGGGGAGAGAGTGAAGCTATCCAGCTAGGAGTTGTCAGTCTAGCCATGGTAGTGGAACTTGTGGGAAGGGATGAGTTCACCAAAGGAAAGAGCGTGGAGAGAGAATGCTTTCCATTCTTTTACTCTTTCATCTAATGTTTGGGTAACACCAGGGACTGTAACAGGCAATCGTCATTATTCAGAGTCATCTAGGAGCCGGGAGCACTGTTTGGGCTTGGGGAGAAGCTTGCTTATTAAGGTGATGTTGGAGCTGGCGACGCAGGAATATCTGAATTTTTTGTCCCTTCTACCCTGGGATGTTTCTGAATGAGATGTGGATATAAGGAACAATAAAGCACTCTGGGAAACGAGAATTCACTTCATCACGGTTCAGGCCAGTGCTCAGGACTCCCCAGTGCAGAGAGCTCCAGCAAAGCTGCATGGGAGCCCACGGCTCATATTTAATGCCGAACTGGGAATCTCTACCTCCTCTTAGCTCAAATCCAAATTTGATCACCAGCTAGCGTCCACACCCACAGGGTGTGATGGAGAGCTAAGATGGCAGGGCGTTTGGCTCAGGAGAGAGGAACGTCTTGTGAGGTCAGTGAGCTTTTTGTGCACAGGGACCTTGCCCACCAGTAAGCAGGCCCTACTCAGGTTCTGCAGTGGGGCTGGCAATTGTTCCTTCCCCGGTGGGAGGAGCAAGGAGGTTCTCAGCCCTTCTACATGCATGGGCTCCAACCACCACTACAAAATGCTAACAAAATGTTAGAGCAGGAAATAGCAGGCCCAGAACTGCGATTTGTCCTGAGTTGTGAATAACCCACTGTCCCTTGTTCCTTGAGTTTCTTCCTTTTGGAATCCCTGCCCTCCGCAGCCAACCCGTAAGTGGTAGGGCTTCCCTTAATTATTGTGCTCACAGATTGTGGTAGAAAGATGCCCCAAAAGATGTCCATGCCCCATCCTTGGAACCTGTGACCGTGTTACCTCACGTAGCAAGAGGGACTTTGCAGATGTGATTAAGTTAAGGACGCCGAGGTGGGGGAATATCTGGGTGGGCCCAGTGTAATCACAAAGGTCCTTTTAAGAGGGAGGCGGGAGGGTCAGAGTCAGAGAAGGAGATGTGATGATAGAAGCAGAGGTCAGAGAGATACCATCACTGGCTGAGGCCCACAGCCAGGGAATGCGGGTGGCTCTAGAAGCTGGGAGAGAGAAGGAAACAGACTTTCCCCTAGAGCCTGCAGGATTGTTGACGCTTGATTTTAGCCCCTTGTGACCCATTTTAGAATTCTGACCTGCAAGACTGTAAAATAATAAATATTTGTTGTTTTAAACCACTGTGCTTGTGGTAATTTGGTACAGCAGCTATAGGAAACCAATGCACCAGTATATACCTGATTTCCAATATATACCTACATATAGGTGCTCAATTTAATTTATTGGATGAATAATTTAACTCTAAAGCCCAAGGTAGTGTTCTTGACAGTATTTTCCCAAATCTACTTGGCTTCATGTGGGTAGGTAGAAACTTGGGGGAAATTGCCCAAGCCAGGAAATCCCCGGGGGCTGCTCCTTTGTTAATTGCAAAATGATCAGTTCTCTAGTCCAGGCCACCCAACGGAGCGGAGCGTCTGCTGGGCAGCCCTGCGAGGGCTGACTGGATCTCCTCGGCTCCGTCTTACCCTTCACTGCTTCCACACTCTCTCCATCGCAAATCCAAATCCAGGAGATTCCCAGTGAGTTCAGAGAGCCAGGTGGAGTGATATCTGCACCTGGACGTCGTCCTTGCCGAGACCTTAGAGGTCTTGGAATTGGCGCAAATTTAGAGTGAGCAAAGGTGTGACAGAGAGTGGAGTCGGATGGGCATCTGCCTCAGGAGAGAGGAACAGTGTGTAAGGGCTTGTTGAACACGTGTGCTTCCTACTCTCAAGGTACTCATTCAGGCCAGTGGCTGTTGTCTGTAATGACCTACGGAAGAGCTCTTGTGTCGGGGCCACAGCTGAAGCTCTGCTTTGCACACAGCCTAAGTATCCTGAAAGAGGTGAATTCCCCAACGCTGGGCCTGGGGCCGTGCTGGCCGCACCCTCGACCAGCTTCTGAGGCCAAGGAGCCATTCTGGGCTGGGCCGGGGGGCTGGGGCTGGGGAGGGAGGATGGGGAGCTGGGAAGCGGGGGGAGCCTCCCCCGGAGGACCTTCTGGAGTGTGGGACAGGCACTCCTCGCTTAAGTAGCGCTTTTCAATGCGATAGCTGCCTCTCAGGACCCAGACCAAGCAGGGAGGCTAATTGGACACATACTTCCAAGAAGTTGCAGAAACTAAGCAATTTGATTTTAAAAACTTGGAATGAGGCCTCTTGAGACCCACGTGTAAATTTGCACAAATAAGCGCCAGAGCCATGTGGCCTGGCCCGGCTCCCTCGCTCTGGACAGCGGCCCTGACCCTGCTGCCCTGTGTGTAGCTCTGTTTTTGGCTCTGGGACTCTGGGCTGTTGTGTTGGCAAAACGTGGGCAGGGATGGGCGGTAGGGGGAAGGACTGTTCCAACAGCCCCAGCCAGGAAAATTCATTCAGTGCATTGGTGTGCTGGTCCTAAACAGCTTTCTATTCACAAGGTTTTAGAGGCCTTATAAACTCCCTGCTTGGAAGTAAGAAGTTAGGAGAAGATTTGTCAGAGCCCGACTCCTGAGCTGGTGATTGGAGAGAAGGCTCCTTGGCTGTCTGGTGGAGCCGCCATTGCTGCTGCTGGAACTCAGGCAGGGCTCCCCCAAGCTTGGTTTAAGACCTGGGCTCCCTCCCGCAAAGGTGAGGAGGTAGGTATGACCCGCCTGCCTGTGCTCAGTATAGACACTGGCCTGATGGGGTCTTCTGGCCCAAGTCCGAGAGAGAGAGAGAGAAGAGGGTGGTATATCTCACACACACACACACACACACACACACACACACACACACACACACCCCCACACACACGTCAACACTGAGTCCAGTGCAGCGGGCAGCTGCCTTTATGATGCGGTTTATTTGGTTGGAAGGAAGGACTTTGGAGTGACAATACAGTTAGAAAAGCAGGGGAATAAAAACAATTAACAGTAAAATAGGTTTGAAGAGTATTTTTCTGATTATATGAGTAATTCATATTTATTATAAAAATGCAAATAATACAGGAATGGTATAAGGCAACCACCTAGTGATAACCTCTATTAACGTTCTGGTGACTATACTTTCATCTCTCTTTTTATGGATAAGCATAGCATAATTTTACATAGATGACATTACATGGAATTATGTCATAAATTCTATTTTTTTACCACCACTTTACTTATTTTTGATATTTATTTTTATTTATTTATTTATTTTTGGCTGTGTCGGGTCTTCATTGTGGTATTTATTTTAATTTATTTATTTATTTTTGGCTGTGTCGGGTCTTCATTGTGGTGCACGGGCTCCTCTCTAGTTGTGTATTTTTGATATTTATTTTTATTTATTTATTTATTTTTGGCTGTGTCGGGTCTTCATTGTGGTGATATTTATTTTAATTTATTTATTTATTTTTGGCTGTGTCGGGTCTTCATTGTGGTGCACGGGCTCCTCTCTAGTTGTGGCACGCAGGCTTCTCTCTAGTCGTGGTGCCTGGGCTCCAGTAGTTGTGGCGTGCAGGCTTAGTTGCTCCACGGCATGTGGGATCTTAGTTCCCCAACCAGGGATTGAACCCACATCCCCTGCATTAGAAGGCGGATACTCAACCACTGGACCACCAGGGAAGTCCCTTTACCACCACTTTGAAAAGTTCTGTTTCTTGTTGCTGTTCTTGCTCAACTGTTCCCTCCACCTGTGGGCCCTTGTCTTCCCCTCCCATATTCAAGGTCACCAGTGTTGGCAGCCTGGTGTACATCCTTCATATATTTCTTCATGGTCACGTAATCATATACAAACACAAATACTCTTTAAGGGTGTGTCTTGGTCTTGGTTTTAAATTTTCCTGCACCTTGCCTGTCTCACTGCACAGCAGCTCAATGAAGTCCCTCTCAGTTCACCAGTAGATCCAGCTGCATCAGAAGCCATGGAAGCTTAGGCAGTAATTCTCTTATTGATGAGCATTTACTGTGTCTCCAGGTTTTTTTTGCCATGTCAAACAGTGCTTGGACATCTAGTCTTACTTAGTGGTCCCTTTATTTCAATAAGCCAGAACCCCAGAAGCAGGACTGCTGGCTGAAAGGTGTGTATGTTTTCCTTAACAAGAGGTGTTATCACATTGCCTTCCAAAGGCTATGTCCGTTCACATTCTCACCAGTAGTGGGGGGGGGCTTCGTTTTTCTCCGCTTCCCCGATATCAATTGACTTATCACAATTAAATTTCTTTTCCATCTGATAGGTATCAAGTAATATCTCATTGTTACCTTCATTTGCATTCCTTCGCCTATCAGTGAGGTTGAGAAACTTCCGTAAAGTTATTGACCCGTTGGCTGTTCCTGCAGAGAAGTACTGCATGGAAGTTTGACCTGTAATTTCTGGGTTTTGGGGGGATGGAAGGTAATTGGCCTGTGACCTCACCCAGATTTTTCTTCCCTGTGTTCTGCCTAAGGCTAAAGGCTTGGTCCAAAGGGAGCAGGCAGATGGTGTCTGTGTTGAAGCAGATCAACAAGGGGGGATGGGGTAACTTTAATGCCTGGACTGGGACTCCACATAAGGTGGCGGGAAATAATGCGGCCCCAGTCCCCGAGGGGATGCTGGGTGGTCTGTGCCCAAGAGCCAACAGGTTTGATGAGTTTAGCAGCGGTAGGGAGGCTGCTGAAAGTCAGGTTGGCACAAGTGTCCATTCTGGGTAATCAGTCCTTTTGCAGTCAGCTGGACTCTAGCCAGTTGCTTGGTATAGGAGGAAAGGGCGTGGGGTAAGGGGAACAGACTCAAGGCCCCTAGGAGAGGGGTAGACAAGGGCTAAGCAGGGCTGGGACCCTGATAAGTACTTTCCTTATTCAGCAAGCAAGTCCTCTACTGGGCAGGGTGGCTGAGGAAGGATCCTGGTTGTACAAACCACTTCCACATAGAAAGAGCATGAAAGACAGCAGAGATGCCCCACAGGGTTACCTCTCGACTTCCTTTAGAAACCAACCCCAGGGAAGCAAAACTAAGTCTAGGCTGCAGCAACTGGTGGGCCTGGGGCTGCTAAGGTGCTTCCTGTTCTGGTGAGGATGGCAGGTCGTGGGCTTCTGTTCTGCACCCAGACCTCTCCAGGCAGGTCTCAGCAGCTCTGGCTGTGCAGGAGTAGAGAGGGCAGAGGTAGTGGAAATGAGGTAGAAGCAGGAGTCACCAGAAATTTCCTTCACTAATGGTGAGGGCCGACACAAGGAAAGGAAAACATTTTGTACCAACCCAGTTGAGTGGACGCGTTTTAATAGCTAAAATTGTTGATTAGGTTACATTTTCCTTCTAAATCATTTTTTGGCTAATCATGTTTCAAACTGGGAAGACCTCATCATTAGAAGCGACTGTAGTTTATTGCATCAGCAGTTCATGTTTTTCTTCCTTAAGTTGTGGGTCTGCACTTCTCAGACCAGTATTTTACATGAGGAGCAATTGGGTTTCAGGTATTTCTACCTTTATATTGATCACTGGTACACACTTCTCTCAGGAAGGAATCTGTTAAAGAAAATATAAGACTGTCTTAGGCTTTCACTCTGTGGATGGTGAAGCGGTATGAAGGCAACGTAAACTCTGTTACTGTTGCTTTTTAACACTGTTGCAAGTCAGTGTGGACTCCAGAGGCCTCCTACTAGGTCAGCTATCCGTTTTGAACAAAGTAAGGCAGCTGTGTTCCAGCCCCTCTTCCTTTTTTAACCTAAGCTTAAATAGATTAGAAGTTGCTTTTGGATAATTTAGGTGCATGTCTCCTTGCTATGGAGCTTGTCTTTTCTTTTTTTTTTTTTTTTTTTAAATAGGATTTTCTATATGCTGATCATATAGTTTTCTTCTTTTTTAACTTTGGTCATAAGCTAAGAATGACTGCAGTAGACACTTATTTTAGCCATTGTGTGAAGCCTAGTTCTAAAACCAGCATCAGCAGATGTCCTGCAAAATGTAATTGGTTACATCCAATAACTCCATATAGCAGGTCACTTCCTTTAGTTACTTTGGGACACACTTTGCATGTAACTCATCCTGAAGAATTCATTAGGAAGCTGTGTTGTTCAAAGCCAGCTAGTTCAAAGCCAGCTATTTCCAAGAAAGGAGGCTGCCAACCCATTCCATATGTGTCCAGCCAACTGTGAAAAAGCACCTCTAAATTACCCCCTGCTCCCTTGACTGAGGAAGTAGCGTTTGTGCTGAGGAAGTAGCATTTGTTTTTATTTTCTAGGACAGACAGTCAATCAGTTGTATGTGATGGAAATAAAGATAAATACCAACCCCCCCCCCCAAAAAAAAGCCAACTGTTTCACAGGAGTGTTACTGAGATCAAACAAACAAACAAACACACACACCCCTCTCTCTGCTGAGCAACTGGTAACTAGTAGTACTTGCTTTGAAATTTCTCCAGGCCAAAATGGTTCCATTCTGTGCACTATATAGAGTGTTGAGGGCTTGTTCAGTCATCTATTCACATACTGGAATGTATCCAGAGTATTTGTTTGTTTTGGTACCAAATTACTTTATTTGAAGGAATGGTACTAAGGAAAGAACTTAAGTAGATGTTTTGGTATTAGAGTATTTATTTGTTTAATTTTTCGTTAGACCTGGCCTAACCTTCATGCCTCTGGTTGGCTCTGTATGGGTCAGGGTCCCAGTAGAAGACATGACACATTCAGAGGAGGGTTTAATGAAAGGACTATTTACAGAGGAGGGGCTGGGATAAGAAACCAAAAGGGATGGTGAAGCACCAGGGTCTATCAGAAGGGGAAGCTGGTATTCCCTTGGGTCTGGAGAGGCAAGAGGGCGGCAGTTACCAGAACTTCATGAGAGTTATGGGGTTGGGGGTGCCTCCTGATGGGCCTGTGGCCTCAGGTGGAGGAGCGGAGACACTGCCAAGCCAAGGTCCAGCAGGAAGGGACCTGGGGAATAAGTACCCTGCTGGTGGCTCCTAGTGGCCTGACATAATGAGAAGCCAGAGGGCAAGGAAGGCCAGGTGGTACATTTCTCAGAGACTGAGCATAGGGTGGAGGAGGGTGGAACGGGATCTGGAGGGGCAAGTGGAGACTTTTCAGCATAGCTCACCTTCAGGTGGAAGGAAAATGGACATCCAGGCAGGAGAGAGGAGCCTGGTTAGACTGCTCAATTTTCACAAATCATTGTCAGTGTCACTGGTGGCCACTGGAGCTCCATGTGGTAGGAGAGGCACAGATCAGCTGCAGTTGAGGTCTCTGCTGGGAAACCCAACCTCTTTTTTGCATATTCTCCAACTGTGTTCAGATGCCTTGTTGGGAGATAGATTAGTAGAAGACTATTTGCAGCACATTCAAAATCTGGATGCTATTGTCCTGCCTGCATAACATGTTTTTCCTGAGTCACATTTTGTGTTGACTTCTCAGCCATCATTGAGGGTGGCGCCAATGAAAAGTCTAATACCTATTGCTGTGTTGCTTGTGTGTGTCCTCTACTGTGGTTAAAATAGTGCGGTAAATAATTTTCAGATGTGAGTGTTGGGGATAATTTGTTTCCTCCGAGGAGCCCTTTTTCTTTTCCTTTGGGATCCTAGAGAGAGAGAGAGAGAGAGAGAGAGGGAGGGAGGGAGGGAGTCCTCCGAGGAGCCCTTTTTCTTTTCCTTTGGGATCCTAGAGAGAGAGAGAGAGAGAGAGAGAGAGGGAGGGAGGGAGGGAGGGAGGGAGGGAGGGAGGGAGAGAGAGAGAGACAGAGAGACAGAGAGTGTGTGTGTGTGTATCTCCTTCTCTCAACTATGGGTAAATTCAGTTAATCACTTAGCGGGTCTGGAGGAGAACGGTCTGGATGCAGGTTCTGAATCCTGGAACCTGCCTCATGATGGATGGACATGTGACTGCCCTCAGGGAACTTCCCTCCTGAATGCTTGAGTCCCCCAGGGCTCCATCTTTGGTGCGGAGATAATTTGTCCTTAAGCACAAACAAATCCACCTAGGAAGACTAGCGTGGGGTAGGAGAAGGACGTCCCCCACTTTGTCTGCAAGAAGCATTGGGTGGGTGGTGTGATCAACTAATGAAGTATTTATACAGATATTTTGAGAAGTTTAAAATGTTTCATACTTGTTCATGTACTCATTTAATGTTATTGCAAACACTGGGCCAAGGATACAAAGCTGGGTAAACTCGTTCATTCATCTTTTTAATAGATATTTATTGAGTAACTACTGTGTTCCTGGTCCTGATCCAAGAGCTGAGGATGCAGCCATATAAGGAAAAGCTGAGGGTTTTTCCTTTCTGTTGTGTTTCCTTTACTGCTTCACTTCTGGTCCCCACGTGTGTGGAGATTTTTTTCCCCACACCAAGAAATCAGCTGGGTGTCCTACAGGTTAACTCAATTCTAACACTGTCTGCATGGAGATAGTGTCAGATCCCACAGTTTAAGGGCTCAGTCCCACAAGACGGCTGCCCATTTCAGATATCGACGGCAAGTGGTAGGTCCCCACTTTACATGCAACTTCTGGCTACAAACTGGAGGTTCCCACGACCCCCTCCTCAGTTTCAATTAATTTGCCTCAGCGGCTCACAGAACTCAGGGAAACACTTGTTACGTTTCCCAGGTTATTAAAGGATATGATAAAGGATACAGATGAACAGCCAGATGAAGAGATACATAAGGCGAAGCCTGGGAGGGTCCTGAGCACAGGCACTTCTGTCCTCATGGAGTTGGGGTGCATCACCCTCCCAGTGTGGATGTCTTCAAGAACCTGTGAGCTTTCCAAACCCTATACTCTTGGGATCGTATGGAAGCTTCCTCTTACAGGCATCATCAATCATTTACTCATTTCCAGCCCCTCACCCCTCTCTGGAGAATGGGGAGCTGAAAGTTCCAAACTTCTAATCATGACTTGGTCTTTCTGGTGACCAGCCCCCCATCCAGGAGACCACCCAGAGTTGCCTCCATAGGATGAAAGATGTTCCTAGTCCCTTAGGAATTTGTAACAGTTTTAGGAACTCTGTGCCAAGAACAGGGGCAGAGAACAATATATCTGTTTTCTATTATCTCACAGTAGTGATGAACAAAACTGTCTCCTCTCACAGAGCATTGCATCCTGAAATCCCACTCATAACCCAATGGGATCCTTTGAATATATTCTTTGCATATGTGGTATGTGTCAGGACTCACTTTTGAGATCAAAGCTATGTTTCCAATTAGGGTTTATAGATCTAAATTACTATGTTAAAGATGTTTGTATTTGCAAAGAGATTTATAGCTTTTTCCCATTCTCCCAACACCATGGAATGGTATCTACAGGTAAGAGTTAAAGACTTAGTGATAAACCTGAGGACTGTTGTCTGTAGTTCCTGAGAAGGCTAATGTGCTGGGCTTTTATTGTCTGAGGGGTGCTGCAGGTGATGTGACGTGATAACATTCTCCAAGTCTCACACAGCACATTAGAGCTGGAGTGATAGGTAGTTGTCAACTGGCCCTGCCAATGCTATCCTCCAGTTTTGATTTAACAGATCCAGGGCAGGGCCCGTGCCCCCTTGTGTTTTTTTGTTTGTTTGTTTTGTTTTTTAATGTAAGTTATCCTAATTTTATTTTATTTCATTTTTTAACATCTTTTTTTTTAAACATCTTCATTGGAGTATAATTGCTTTACAATGGTGTGTTAGTTTCTGCTTTACAGCAAAGTGAATCAGTTATACATATACGTATGTTCCCATATCTCTTCCCTCTTGCGTCTCCCCCCCTTGTGTTTTGACAACTTCCCTAAGAAAGCTGACATGCTTACCATTCCTGTCCCATGTTCAGAAATGCTGATCTGCTCCCATGTGCTGATTTGGCACAAGGAAACTGAGGCACAAGAGGGCAAAGAGATTGCTCAACATCACACAGTCAAGAGCAAAGCCAGGACCCAAACTCAAGTTCCTGACTCCCATGCAGGAAAGGGCCCTTTCCGTGAGCCCAGGCTGTTTACCTTATATAAGCGTGCAGGTAGTGAGGGGAGGGAGGTGGGATGTTGACACACCCTTTCTGTGACGTTTTCCATCCCGCTTTCTCCCCTGCTCTGGAAGGAGTGCCAGCAGGAGCATGGCCTGGGCATTTTGGTTTCATTCTCACTTGATACTGTAGTTGCTGTTCTTCCATTGAAATATTTCAATTATTAAATTTATAGTGCCTGGCTCTTAAGACTTCTCAAAGCAGATGGTGCTCCTTTAAAAACCTTAATAAACAAAATGTTTAGGTATTCCCCTGGTGGTGGGAGAGTCTCTCGGCAGGAGATCATTCCAGCAGGCATTTGCTACCAGAAGTGTCATAGCAGCCCATGTAGGTTTCCACAGAGAGTTATGGCTCAGCCTTCCTTCACCAAACTCATTCGTGGGCGTGTGTGGGTTCGGAGGAAATGACTCCCAGAAAATGGCTATACAAGGAAGGAATCTGCCCATTAGGTGCACCATGGAGGCTGAGTTGAGTGCATCTGATCCATTTTTTCTTAGTGATTGATTCCACATTTGATTTTGAGGTCTTGAATGTTAAAGCTTAACATTCTAGTCCTGGTACAAATCCTTCTAGACTGGGAAAAGAATTCTGTTGTTTTTTTTTTAATTGAAGTATAGTTGATTTAGAATGTTGTGTTAGTTTTGATTCCACATTTGATTTTGAGGTCTTGAATGTTAAAGCTTAACATTCTAGTCCTGGTACAAATCCTTCTAGACTGGGAAAAGAATTCTGTTGTTTTTTTTTTAATTGAAGTATAGTTGATTTAGAATGTTGTGTCAGTTTCAGGTGTACAGCAAAGTGATTCAGTTATTTATCAATATATACATATATATGTATATATTGATATATATTCTTTTTCAAATTCTTTTCCCTTATAGGTATTACAAAATATGGAGTATAGTTCCCTGTGCTATACAGTAGATCCTTGTTGGTTATCTATTTTATGCATAGTGGTGTGTATATGTTAATCCCAAATTCCCAGTTTATCCCTCCCTCCTCCTTTCCCCTTTGGTAACCATCAGTTTGTTTTCTGTGTCTGTGGGTCTATTTCTGTTTTGTATATAAGTTCATTTGTATCATTTTTTTTTAAAGATTCCACATATAAGCAATATCATGGTATTTGTCTTTGGCTTACTTCACTTAGTATGATAATCTCTAGGTCCATCCATAATGCTGTAAATGGCAATATTTCATTCCTTTTTTATGGCTGAGTCATATTCTGTTGTATATAAATACAGCACATCTTCTTTATCCATTCTTCTGTCGTTGGACATTTAGGTTGCTTCCATGTCTTAGCTATTGTAAATAGTGCTGCAGTGAACATTGGGGTGCATATATCTTTTCAAATTATGTTTTTCTCCATATATGTGCCCAGGAGTGGGATTGCAGGATCATATGGTGGCTCTATTTTTAGGTTTTCTTTTTTTTGACAAAGTTTTTTTAAAAATTTATTTATTTGTTTTTTTAAAATTTTTGGTTGTGTTGTGTCTTCGTTGTGTGCGGGCTTCCTCTAGTTGCAGATAGTGGGGGCTACTCTTTGTTGTGGTATGCGAGCTTCTCATTGCGGTGGCTTCTCTTGTTGCGGAGCATGGGCTCTAGGCGTGTGGGCTTTAGTAGTTGTGGCACACGGGCTCAGTAGTTGTTGTGGCTCACAGGCTCTAGAGCACAGGCTCAGTAGTTGTGGCACATGGGCTTAGTTGCTCCGTGGCATGTGGGATCTTCCCGGACCAGGGCTCGAACCCATGTCCTCTGCGTTGGCAGGCAGATTCTTAACGACTGTGCCACCAGGGAAGCCCTATTTTTAGTTTTTTAAGGAATCTCCATACTGTTCTCCATAGTGGCTGTACCAATTTACATTAGACTGGGAAAGGAATTCTAAAGCCCCAAGGATGTTCCTCTCTGGGCTATTCTTGGGATATACAAATATTTGCATAGTCATTTCCATCTGACCTGCATATGATTTACATATGCCTACTGAGACAAGTCTCTTCCAGGCAGTTTGCAAGTAGAAATTTCATCCCTTCAACTTAGGGTTGCCCTTTCCTGACTCCTCTCATCCCCTGTCACTTCACATGTTCTTACTCCACTCCTGTCATTGAGTCCAAGGACCGTGTCCTATCTTCTCTCTGCAGCTCCAAGCACAATGCCTCTCATAGTAGGTGCTCATTAAATATTCAGTGACTGAAGTAATTCTAATCCCTTGAGTTGACCATAGCCAAGTCACTGGTGTTGGAGGACAGGAAACGACTAACTAGAGTTCTATAATCTCATAAAGAAAATGGAAAATAACATAAGCGTCTGTCTTTCTGTCTTAGGGGCAAGGAAGGACTTTTTAAAAAAAAACTTCAAAAAATGTAAAACATAAGGCAAAAATGGATTTCCACTCAATGAAGGATACCACAGTTAATTAACAGGTGAGAGATGAGAAAAGGTATTCAAAATGTCTAAAACTGAAAGAGGATTCACATCTACAACATACCAGCAACAAGTGCAAATCAAAAAGAAAAATGACAGCAACCACATAGAAAACTGGGCCAAGCAGCTAAGCCGGCAATTTACAGAAAAAAATCTAAAAGGCTCTCCATTATATGGAGAGAGGCTCTTTCTGGAGAAGTGCAAGTTAAAACAACAGAAAGATCAAACCTTAAAACCTATTAGACTTCAAAAGCTGGAAAGCTGGGTGCTGCCAGGTGTTGGCTGGGATGTGGGATGCAGAGCCCTCAGGACTGCTGGGGGAGTACAGCTACTTAGGAGGGTAGTAGGGGAGTACTTAGTTCAATTTAGAAAAAACCATAAACCACGTGGCCCAGCAGTTCCACTCCTAGGTATAAATCCCGATAAAATTGCCAGACCAATCCTTAAGGGAACATGCATGGGGATTTTGGAGCATTATTTGATGTGCAAAGGTCAAATCGGTGTCTCTCACTGGGAGCATTGGTAGGCAAACCATAGTGGCTACACCTATGGAGCCCTGTAGCTATGCTGCTGAGTGCAAAAGGTAAGAAAGAGAATGAAATACAGTTAGGTAAATTATTGATAAAAATATATGCACACATTGGACTTCCCTGGTGGCGCAGTGGTTAAGAATCTGCCTGCCAATTCAGGGGACATGGGTTCGAGCCCTGGTCCGGGAAGATCCCACATGCCGCGGAGCAAGCCCATGTGCCACAACTACTGAGCCTGCACTCCAGAGCCCGCGAGCCACAACTACTGAGCCCACGAGCCACAACTACTGAGCCCGTGTGCCTAGAGCCTGTGCTCCACAGTGAGAGAAGCCACCGCAATGGGAAGCTTGTGCACCACAACGAAGAGTAGCCCTCACTCACCGCAACTAGAGAAAGCCCACATGCAGCAATGAAGACCCAACGCAGCCAAATAAATAAATTTATTAAAAAAATACATGCACACAAACATGCACATTTTGGAAGAACACAACAAAGAGAAAGATACACATTAAACATAAACCAATAATCACCTATGATGGAGGGAAAGGGCTAATGGGAGAAAAGGAAATGAATAGATGAGTAAATAGAGTAAGAGAGGGCCTTGCTCTGACCCATGGTGATAATGTGTCATGAACCAAGGAGTATGGTTAATTCACCCTCTGCTCCTGAGGATCTCAAACCAAAAGAAGCAACTCACCACCAACAACTTTAAAAAACTTAAGTTCTGGCCCAGAGCTTGGAGTTCTGCCTCCCTTTATACACATTCCACCTTCAATTTGATTAAAGAGTTCACACTTATATTTGGAAAAATCAATGTCTTGCTTAATAGGCTGCTGCTCCCAGAGGCTGTTGCTTTTTCAGAGTTAACAAAGAGAATAAATAGAAGTTGGTGTTATAGAAAAAAATTGTTCTGGCACTTGTTAAAGTGGCAAGGAAGACTTTATTCAGGGCTATTGCAATAGGAGAGAGAGATTGGGCTTAATTCTGAATACAAGGACAACAGGGATTTGTAGCCAAGGAGCAGGGTGAAGGGGTTGGTGATGGAAAATCACTAAGAGGTGATAGCAAGGGTGGGGGGACTTTTACTACACGGACTTAATAGGATTCTTGCTGAAGACAGCCCAGGGTGATCAGATATCAAGAGTGGGGGTTCTCTCCAAACCAACTTAGCAGGATTCTTGCTAAAACTAGACTCTGCAAGGATGGACACGGAGCCCAGAGCTGAAGCCTAGTTGAGAAGAGGGCTCAGAAGAGCCTGGTCAAGGAGAGAGCCTTGGTCACTGGTAGAGCCCAGTGCCTGTCTGCCTTTCTTTTTGTAGTATCTCCACTTCTTACCACAGTGCCTGGCAAATGGTAGATCCTAGTAAGTATTTTTTAAGAATGACTAATGATGGGTCTTCCTGGGAGATTCTTTGGGGTGTGGGGACCTCACTGATGCATGTTCACACTCACCCTTGGGTGTGCACTCCCCCCAGAGCTTGGGCCTGCTGGCTGTGGAGTGCTCCAGGCCTGGGGGCTGGAGGAGGCATTTGCTTGCCCCAAGGAGCAGAGGACACTGGAACCAGAAGGAGGAGCAATTCCAAGAGCCATGTGAGAGGCTGATGGCCAAGACCCCAAGGGGTGTCTGGAGGGTCCCCGAACCCTTCAAGCCAGAAATTCCTCCTGAAACCTCACGTCTGAGAACCAAGGATGGCAGAGCAAACACAAACTTGGTAGGAGGCAGGGGGAACTGGGGCTGGCACTAGTTACTTAGAACACTCCGTGGTTGGGCTTCCCTGGTGGCACAGTGGTTGAGAGTCCGCCTGCCGATGCAGGGGATGCGGGTTCGTGCCCCGGTCCGGGAGGATCCCACACGCCGCGGAGCGGCTGGGCCCGTGAGCCATGGCCTCTCGGCCTGCGCGTCCGGAGCCTGTGCTCCGCAACGGGAGAGGCCGCAGTGGTGAGAGGCCCGCGTACCGCAAAAAACAAACAAACAAACAAAAAAAAAAGGTTAAAAGAACACTCCGTGGTTTGCGACTTGCTTCACGTGGTGGGCTGTGGCGCTGCAGGTGCTGGCTGAGTTGGGGGCTGGGAGGAGCAGACGTCTGTGGCCTGATTGCGTGGGACCCGGAAGACCCCAGAATGCTGCCTGCTGCTGCCCTCCTCCTGTTAGCGAGTCCAGGCTCGTCCTGCTCACCACAAGACAGGTCAATAGATCGAGAGGCGAATTGTTGGGACAAGGAATAGTGACTTTATCTGGAAAGCCAGCCGACTGAGAAGATGGTGGACTAGTGTCCCAAAGAACCCTCTTACCCACGTTAGAATTCAGGCTTCTTATATACTAAAAGTCGTTGGTTGTTGCAGACTTCTTGGTGTCAGAATCCTTTGTTCTTGCAGCTGTCCCTCTAGGTGTCTGTAGGTCGTGATGGTCCTGTAAACCTCCAACAAGACAAATGTTATTCTCTGTTCTGCAACTTTTTCTCTCTGTGTGAGTGGAAAAGTGTTACACCTTTTAAGTTCAGAGCCTTGAGAATGGGCTCTCCTGTGTATTTCAGGCTATAGGCAATATTCTTGCAGAAAAAGCAATAGAATACAAAGGTCAAAGTACAACAAACAGATCCAATATGGAGTTAGATTTGTTCTTCCCTATTACACTCCCACCCCTGCCTCACTGCATGTGTTCTTCAGAGGGGCTGCCTTGCCCACCACAAGTCAGCAGAAGGTTGGGGGCCTTCTCATCCCCTCCTCCCCTCCGGATTTCACCCTGACCGGGATGGCTGCTGGCTGGAACTGGGGACTGCCCTGCTGAGTGTCAGCAGGAGAAAGTTGGCTGGGCCTGCCTGGCGTCCTGCTCTCTTGCCTCCCATCCCAGGTGTGCCTGGCTCTGCGGGGGGGCGTGTCTTTGTTTTCTGTTAACTAGACGGGGACCAGGGAAGCAACGTCAGAACCACCTGTGTCTGCAAATTCTGGCACAGGCAATGGCAGATAGGCCGTGTCCTGTGTTCCCCAATTTGTACTCATCATTCAGGTCTAGGGGCTGGTCTGGGGGCAGCTGATGCCTCCTTTCCCAGCTCGCCTGCTGATCTCAGCCTCCTTCCCAGCACCCCAGTGCTCAGTCTCCCACCCGTGACAGGATGGGCCCTAGCTCTTTCTCACCCATGCGTGTCCTCAGAGCAGCTCTGCCCTTGGCTCCTACCTACATCCTCCTTCCCTAAAGTGCCTGGGTTCTCCTGGATCCAGACTGCGTGATGCTAATGACTGTGCTCAAAATCAGGGAGGTGGGGCCCAAACATCTGTACGGTGGTAATAACTACAGCAGTGAAAGTAGTAATGAATATTTATTGTTGCTATGCACTAGGCATTGTGCCCAGTGCTTTATGGACATTATTTCATTTGTTCCTCACAGCCACAGTAGGACGTAGGAACCCTTACTGTCTCCTCTTTATATTTGAGCACACTGAGGTTGGAGAGGTTAAACAGTTTGCCCGCAGTCACTCAGATGAGGTGGAGTTTGGATTTGAACTGAGAGTTTCTGACTCACAGGCACATGCTAACCATTCTGCCATGTGGAGCCTTTTATATAATGGCAGTTCATTCCTCATCCAACACCATCTTTATTTCTCCTGCTCTGACACTGTGGTCTCTGGCACCTCATTTCACATGGCAACCAGTTGAGGTAGGGAGAGTTATTTTTCCCATTTTGTGGATAAGGAAACCACAGCCTGGAAAAGTGACAAGACAAGCCCAAGGTTACACAGCTAGTCCCTGCAGGGTAAAGACCCCACCGAGCCCTCCTCCGGGTGCAGGGCTCTTCCCTCTAAAGAGGCAGCACCTGTTGTGATGCAGGGAGGCATGGAGCCAATGGTGGCTCACTCTGGGATGGTGAGAGGAAGGGGACATGGGGCCTACATGCGTGGTACCCATGAGTGTGGAGTCCATGCTGCTTTCTTCTTGGGGGTTCAGGTGTGGCTTAGCAAACAGTTGCCTGTAGCAGTTTAGAATCAGTGAACAGAACCTTTAGGACTCTTCAGCTGCTCCAGCGTCAGACATAAAAGCGACACTAAACCTAAGCCACATGTGTTACAGCCAATAAAGCTGTTCCCGTGCCCCGTCTCTCTCGCATCCGGTGGAACTCCTGACTCTCAAAAACGGCCCCAAGTCTTGAGCAGTGGTTTGAAGGGATTGCTCTTGTTGGGACAAGACATGGAGAGGAAGTAAAAAGCTGACTTCTTTCTAAATTAGAAGTATATTCTTAGTGTGGCTTTAGGGAACTTACAGGAAGTCTTGTAGTGAGTATAAAAGCCCGCTTGCCCGGGGAGGTATTTATTTTGGGTCGGAAATGCTCCTGTCTGTTTCTTTCACTAACTAACATTCACTGGTGGCACCAAAAGCCATTTTTTCCTGATAACATCTTAGGTCACAGCAGCAACGGTTTCAGCTATTTTGCAAGTGGACTCTATATGTTTCCAAGGGTTGCCTTAACTAATTCCCACGAACTAGGTGACTTAATTGGAATTTATTCTCTCGTAGTCTGGAAGCTGGAAGTGTGAAGTCAAGGCAGGGCCCTACGCCCTCTGACAGCTCTAGGGAAGATCCTTCCCTGTGTCTTCCAGCTTCTGGTGGCTCTGGCAACCCTCGGTGCTCCTTGGTTTGTAGCTGCATCACTGCCCATTTCTGTGTGTCCTTTTCTGGGTCTTATAAGGACGCTGGATTTTGGGCCTCTAGTCTAGTATGATCTCATTTTAACTGATTATATCTGCAGAGACCCTATTTCCAAATAAGGCCACATTCTGAGGTTTTAGGTGACTTTTGGGGGGGACACTATTCAACTTATAACATGGAGAAATCAAGAGAGAAGTTCTGCCCAGGTGGCCCTACTGTAGATAGGAGTCTGAATGCACACCTGGGTGACAGAGCTGTCCCTGTTGATAGATGGATCGGTAGGCGGAAATTCTGGGGGGCTCGGGCCCCACGTGTCCTCTCGTTAGAAGACTTTGGACAGCTTTTCCCAGTGTCGGATTGTTCTCTGGGGTGGGTTAGCCCCAAATCATTCTCTGGCTTCCTGGGTCTGACTAGCCAGGATTCCTGGTCTTTTCTCATACTGCCTCTGACCACTGACTTTTCTTTTGGGTGAATTAGCAGCCTTGCAGAAAGGACCCAAAGACCGTCGTCCCACCACCCACTCCTCGGTGTGCATACCTGACACTGCTTTCACACACACCGACCTGTCTCCTCGATGTCCCCCTCAGTAACACCCCTTTGTTGGATTGTGAGACCACAAGCAGCAAACGCGCTCAGTTCTGCGAGTAATGTAGAGGCCGTATCACCAGCGGAGCAGTTGGGCTGAGCGGGGTCTCAGCTCACAGGTCTGCTTCGCGGAGCCGGTTAGGTGAGTCCCACCCAGGTGGGATTCTTGGCCAGTCCCGCTCTTGGCCTCATCCCCTCCCAGTGTCTCTTTCTGTCACTGGGCTTCAGCTGCCGTGGCCTTTCTGCACCTCATCCCTGCCGACCTTGTTTCCCACCCACTAGGGTCTCCGCAGGCCCTAGTAACTTCCTTCTGGAAATTTTCATGTCTAGCTCCTGGTCATTCAGCCTCTCACCTGAAACGGCACCTCCTCCAAGAGGCCTTCCTTGACCACCCTCCAATTCTAGGTCTTCATATCACCCTGTTGTATTATACTTTCTTCAGGCAGCCTATCATTTTAAGATATTTTTCTTGTTTATTTATTGATTCTGTCCCCTGCCCCTGTCTGTGAACACAGGGACCTTATCTTCTGGCTCACCGCTGTATTCCAGAGCCAAGAGCAGTGCCAGGGACATGGTGGGTGCCTAGGAGAGAGTTTTTTGGGCATCTTTAATAACTCAACACTTTCTTTTAACGATTTCAAGTCACAGGGAGACAACGCACTGTGCTACATGGAGCATCAGCTGATCAGGATTCAGAAACCCGGTTCCTGGTGTGGGCTGTTACTCGCCCACTGTGCCATGGCCAGTACTTCATTCAAACGCTCTGCCTGGGGCTTGGTTTCCCGAACTGTACACTAGGGGGACATCCAGTGCATGGAGTCCTTGTGCAGATGGGATGTTTCAGTGAGGTAATGTGATACAAATCCAAGATTGTGAGGCTGCAACCAGTGTAGATCTTTCAGAAACCAGAGGACACTGTGGAACGAACACAGAGGAGAGAATGTTCCAGACAAAAGAGGCTTCTCCGAATGCTAAACTCTGTGATGGGGCAGCCCTGGTGACTTATTAGCTAATGGAGGTTGAATTTTCTCTCATTCTTACTCTTCCAGGAAGGTTTTTTCATAGTAGAGCATAGTTATTTTTAGCAGAATAACTGTTTCAGACAAGCAAGGTAACTTTTAATCTCCTAATTATAAACGCTGTGGGCCTAAAGAAAGAAGTCTTCTTGAGATGCTTTGTAGAGGATTTCTGTAATTCCCTGCCTCTTGAGGTGGGTCCAGGCTGCCCCCCACCTCGGGATGAGGCCCGATGGGCTGGAGGCTGTCTAGAGTTAGGGCTGACCCACACCCGGCTGACATTGCGCAGGAGGGGCTCTAATCCCTGGTGAGGCCCCTCACAGCACCTTCATTTAACCAGTGAATTTTTATTGAAGTATAGTTGGTTTACAATGTTGTGTTAGTTTCTGGTATACAGCACGGTGATTCAGTTTTTTATATATACTTTTTTAGATTCTCTTCCATCATAGATTATTACAAGATATTGAATATAGTTCCCTGTGCTAAACAGTAGGACCTTGTTGTTTATCTATTTTATATATAGTAGTGCATATCTGTTAATCCCAAGCTCCTAATTTATCCCTCTCCCCTTTCCCCTTTAGTAACCATAAATTTGTTTCTATGTCTGTGAGTCTATTTCAGTTTTGTAAAAAAGCCCATTTGTATCATTCTTTTAGATTCCACATATAAGTGATGTCATATGATATTTGTCTTTCTCTGTCTGACTAACTTCACTTAGTATGATAATCTCTAGTTCCATGATGGCCATTCTAACTGGTGTGAGGTAATACCTCATTGTAGTTTTGATTTGCATTTCTCTAGTATTAGTGATGTTGAGCATCTTTTCATGTGCCTATTTGTCATCTGTATGTCTTCTTTGGAGGAATGTCTGTTTAGGTCTCCTGCCCAGTTTTTGATTTTTTTTTTTTTGATATTGAGCTATATCAGCTCTTTGTATAATTTGGAAGTTAATCCCTTGTCAGTCGTTTCACTTGCAAATATTTTCTCGCATTCTGTAGGTTGTCGTTTCATTTGGTTTATGGTTTCCTTTGCTGTGCAAAAGCTTATAAGTTTGATTTGATTAGGTCTCTCTCTCTCTCTCTCTCTCTCTCTTTTTTTTGTTTTTTTGTTTTTTTGCTTTTATTTCTTTTGCCTTAGGAGACTGACCTAAGAAAACATTGCTATGGTTTACATCAGAGAACGTTTTGCCTCTGTTCTCTTCTAGGAATTTTATGGTTTCATGTCTTATATTTAAGTCTTTAAGCCATTTTGAGTTTATTTTTGTGTGTGGTGTGAGACAGTGTTCTAACTTCATTGATTTACATGCAGCTGTCCAGCTTCCCCAGCACCACTTGCTAAAGAGACTATTTTTTCTCCATTGTATATCCTTGCCTCCTTTGTCGAAGATTAATTGACTGTAGGTGTGAGGATTTATTTCTGGGCTCTCTATTCTGTTCCATTGATACATATATCTGTTTTTGTGCCAATACCATCCTGTTTTCATTACTATAGCTTTGTAGTATTGTCTGAAGTTGGGAGGATTATGCCTCCTGCTTAATTCTTTTTCCTCAGGATTGCTTTGGCAATTCTGGGTCTTTTGTGCTTCCATATAAATTTAGGATTATTTGTTCTAGTTCTGTGAAAAATGTCATGGGTACTTTGATAGGGATCACATAAAATCTGTAGATTGCTTTGGGTAGTAAGGCCATTTTAACAATATTAATTCTTCCAAAGGCCAGTGAATTGTTGATTCATGATCCTGGGGCCGGGGGTTCTGGGGAGCAGCTGGAGGGTTTGGGTCAGGACTTTTGGGGATGAGTTAGCCCAAGACTAGTGGTGGCAGGGTCAGGGCTCAAGGTTCACAGAAACAGCTTCTCATCGAGTGTGTTTCTCTGCTTGGAGCTCCCTTCCTTTCTGGACTTCTCTGTGGACTCCCCGGCCCCTGGCTCTGCCTCTCTTGGAGCCTCCAGCTCTGTACACAGCTAGGTCCTGGCATCTGACCTTCTCTCCCTCTTGAGCATCATCTCCTGCACAGCCCAGCCCCAGGCAAGGTCATAGACAACCTGATTAACTAGAACCTCTGTTATGCAGCTTGTGGAAGAACTGTTTCTCTTGCTTTGTTTCCACTGTTTGGCTGCTGCCTTTTCTAGCCTTTTCTGTTCTCACTCAAGCCTCCATCTCAAAAGTTTAGCAAGAAAACCAAGAGGGGAGATACTCTATGAGGGAAAATGAAACAAGCAGTGAGGGTGGCTCTGAATATAAATTCGACCTATAAATTTGACAACTTTGATGAAATCAGCCAGTTCCTTAAGGTCCCAAATGCTACAGGCTCATGTAATAAGAAATAAATAAAGGGATAGTCCTAAATCTATTAAAGAAATTGAATTTTTAGTTTAAACCATAAAGAAAACCCTAGGTTTTAGAAGAAAAACCTAGGAGAAAATCTCTGTGGCCTTACGAGTTCTTAGATCCAAAAGAGTTCTTAGATCCAACACCAAAAGTATGATCAATATAAGAAAAACTGATAAATTGGATAAACTGATAAATGTTAAAATGAAAAACTTTTGCTCTGAGAAACATCCTGTTAAGAATGAAAAGACAAGATACAGAATAGAAGAAAATATTTGCATACGATACAAATGAACTTATTTACAAAACAGAAATAGACTCACAGACATAGAAAACAAACTTGTGGTTACCAAAGGGGCAAGTGGGGAGGGGGGGATAAATTAGGAGTTTGGGATTAGCAGATACACACTACTATATATAAAATAGATAAACAACAAGGTCCTACTGTATAGCACAATATCTTGTACTATACTCAATATCTTGTAACAAACCATAATGGAAAAGAATATGAAAAATAATATATCTATATACATACAGCTGAATCACTTTGCTGTATGCCAGAAACTAACACAATATTATAAATCAACTATTCTTCAATTAAAAAATTTTTTTTAATTTGCAATTTGCATAACTGACAAAGGACTCGTATCCAGAATGTATAAAGAATTCTCAAAAATCATCAATAAGAAAACAGCTAAATTTAAAAAAATAAAATAGGCAAATGATTTAAACACACACTTCACCAAAGAAGACACACAGATGGCCATTAAGGCCATGAAAAGATGCTCAACATCATTAGTCATTGGAGAAACGCAAATTAAAATTATCATGAGATACCTCTACACACCCATCGAAATGGCTAAAATAAAAGAAACCCAAACTGACAGTACTAAGTTTTGGTGAGGAAGTGGAGTGACTGGAACTCTCATATGTTGCTGGTGGGCATACAGAATGGTACAGCCACTTTGGAAAAGAGTTTCTCCATTTCTTTTATAAACATACGCTTACCACATGAACCAGCGATCCATTTCCTCTTTGCCCAAGAAAATTGAAAACTTAGATGAAAACTGTTATGCAGATGTTTCTAGCAGCTTTATTCATAACTGTAAAAAACTGGAAACAACCCACATGTTCTTTAACAGGTGAATGAATAAACTGTGGTTCATCTCTGTAATGGAATACTCAGCAACAGAAAGGAACAAACTGATGATACAGGCAACAATGTGGCTGAATCTTAAATGCATTACCTTAAGTGAACGAAACCAGACTCAAAAGCCAAGATACTGCGTGATGGCACTTAAATGACTTTCTGGAAAAGACAAGACTATAGGGATGGAGAAGAGGTTCATGGTTGCTGGGTTGGGGTAGGGGGTGGAGGTGAGGTTAGGGTTAGGGATGGGGGAAGGGTTGGCTCCAAAGGAGCAACAGGAGAGAATTTTGGGGGGTGATAGAGCCGTTCTGTGTTCTGACCGTGGAGGTGCTGGACATAGTGAGCATGCACTAAATGTTAGATATTATTATAGTCATCTTGTTTGTATAAGCACTTATCGCATGGTAGCAGAATGATTTGTTTACCTGCTTGTCTTCCTTTCTAGCCCAGGAACTTGGTGAGGACAGAAACTGTATCTTGCTGATTTTTGTACCTGCAGGGGCTAGCCCAGTCAGTGCCTGTGTGTGGAAGATGCTCACTGAATGTTTGTCAGGTGGATGGAAGGATCATTTAGTGAGTAGTTACCGGGGCTAGGGATGCTGAAAGCCTTTATCCTCATCGCCGTCACCATCATCAGAAAACGGCCACAAAGTACCCGTTATCTCATGGAGCTCAAAGGCGTGAGCTGCACTCTGGCCTTCCTTTCTTCACACCCTCCTCCAAGTGGGGACCTGAGTTGGGCAGTGGTTGCCCGCTCTCAGATGCACTTGGCAACTCGGAATCCCGTGGCTCCTCTCCTGCTGCTTTAAGCACCGGCAGCCTTTGCTCCCTTCAGCCCAGACCCACGTCCCGGCACTTAGACAGGGACACGGGCCCAGGCCAGGGCTGGAGGCGGGCATTACACAAGTGTGTCTTCAGTCATGGCCACGACGTAGGGCTTGACTCCTTCCGTCCATGAGCTCCTGGCCTCTTTGGGGAGCTTATATAGGCTGCACCAACAGTTATGGGGTTCTAATGCGATCCAGAGATTTACTGTCAGTTGACTGGATCAAAATATGATGAATTGTCTTTATAATTAGGTAAATAGTGAGCCGAAAGATTGCTTATGTCAGCCTCCTGGGAGCTAGGAGTGGCGAGCTTTGGGTTCTGCCCTTGGTCCTGCTCTGTTTGTATTTAGATCACGGTGAATGCGGGTGTTGAGCACATTATGTCCATTAGGATTTGTAGTTGGGAGATAGATCATATCTCAACAGATTAGACCCATAGGGAGGAATTAAAAGGGTTAAATGTCAGTTTCTGCTCTTAGGTGCCCAAATCCAATAATGGGCGTGTTGGAATGAGGTGGGCTTAGTTAAACTGAAGCACATAAAAGAGACCTGGGCTTTTAGGCAATGCAAGCTCAGTATGAAACCAGGAATGTGATGTGGCTACCAATAGGCTAATGCTCTCAGGTTACATTAACAGAGGCATAGTTTACAGAACAGAGGAGGGGAGTGGTACTTTTACTCTCTGAGCCAGCTGACCTCACCTTGAGTATGGTGTTCAGTTCTGACAGTCATGTTTTAGTAAAGACATTTACAGCCTGTAATGTCAGTGAAGGGCAATCAGAATGATGAGGTAACTTAGTGCCAGTTAATCTAAGTAAAGGTTGGAGAGATTTCTCCTGAAGAAGAAAGATTTGCTGGGTTCACCATAGCTGGCTATACTTAAAGGGGTTTCTTGTGGAGAAGTGACTCAGTGATTCTCTGTGCCTCTAAAGCAGGGCTGTACAATAGAACTTTCTGGGATGATGGGAATGTTTTATATCTGTGCCGTTTAATAGCTACTAGACAGATGTGATTTTGAGCCATTAAAGTGTAGTAACTGAATTTTACATTTAATTTTAACTAATTAAAATTAAAATAGCCAAATGTGGCTACCATATTGGACACTGCCACACTAGAGGAGAAATAAAAGAATAGAATAGGGGTTGGCAAATTTTTTTTTTGTAAAGGGTGAGATACTAACTATTTTGGGCTTTGCTGGCCATATGGTGTCTGTGCAGCTACTCAGCTCTGCCATCATAGTGTAAGAATATAGACCATATATAAAAGAATCATTGTGTCTATGTTCCAATGAAACTTTATTGATGAAAACTGAAATTTGAATATGATATAGTTTTTACATGCCACAAAATAGTATTCTTCTTTTGATTTTTTTCTACTATTTTAAAGGTGTAAAAACCACTGTTAACTCACAGGTTGTACAGAAATGGGTGGCAGGCTAGATTTGGCCTGCAGGCTGTAGTTTGCTGACCCTGGCTTAGCATGTGGGTGGAAACCTTAGGGAGTTATATGTAAGTTCAGTAGAGGAAGATAATGATTAATTAGAGGTAGCCAGGGACGGAAAGAGCATCTTCAGTAAGTGGTGAGTTTCTTGTTACTAAAGGGTTCAGGTATAGGCTGGATAATGAACTATCTGGCAAGGGATGATATAGAAATGTGTTTATTTAATACAGCTTGTACTAGAATTTTCCTCTAATTCTGGAAGAGTATTGAAATCAGAATGACATGTGATTGCTCTAAAAGCATACTTGCTTTTTCGAGGGAAGCGTGTTGTTTTCCCTCACTTGGTACTTACTTTCACCTCCATGCTGCAGGAGCGGGGACTGTTGAGGGTGGGGTGGCAGCTTCATTGCTTCAGCAATTCTGCCAAGTGTTCAGGGACCCCTGGGGTGTGCCTTCCTGGGGGAGTTGGTTTGTCCATTTGTGTGCAGCCCAGGAGAGGACCTAAGACGTCCACACCCTAAGAGAGGACACTCTCCTGTCTGAATACCACCTTGTTCTGTCACTGAGTCTCCCTGGGGACACCTGGGGGACAAGGTGGCCAGGATTAGGAAGCTTCACCTCTAGTTAGTTCTTTCTGTGCCTGGGTCATGCCTCGTTCTGTGACCAGAGAAGGTCACTTCCAACATTCTCCCCTCCAGACAAAGGGGAAAACCGTTGCTCTCTGGGGACCTCTGAGTCTCTGTCCAGAATGACCTTAAGAACCCAAGTCCAATGGACCAAGGTGTGACGCCTTGACTGTCCAGGAGCTGATCGTCCAGGCTGTGGACAGCTAGAGATTGGGTTGTTTCTATTCCTGTCAACTCTGCTTTCTTGATTTTTCTCTTCTCCCATTTGCCTGACTTCTATCTATTTAACTTCTAATCAGCGTCTCTGCCAGAATAAACAAAAATAAAAAGTAAACAGCTTTTTCCTGAAGGAGAAAAGGGAAAGTGCTGGTTTGAAGTTTTAAATTTTTGTATGCCTTTATCCAAAGCCCAAACTACTCTCATCGAAACAGAGTTTTCTCTACATTTTTGTGAAGCACAGGAAACTTAAAAAACTTTATTTGGGGGATTTAAGAAATTGAGATATATTTGACATACAGCATTGAGTACATTTAAGGTGTACAGCATAGAGATTTGGTACATGTATGTTGCAATATGGTTGCCACTGTAGCGTTAGCTAACACCTCTATCCCATCACATAGTTATCATTTCTTCAAGTACTGGGAACAATTAAGATCTAGTCTCTTAGCAAGTTTAATGTTTATAATACGATTTTATTGTCTATAATCACTGTACTGTGTTAGGTCTCCAGGACTTATTTATCTGCTAGTTTTAAGTATCTACCCTTAAGCAACATCTCCCGTTCCCTTTTGGGGATTTTTAAGCGTACACAGACATAGACAGGAGAGTACAATCAACCCCAGGTGCCCATTAGCAGCTTTGACGGTGATTGACTCCTGGCCAATCTTATGTCATTGATACACTTCGCCCGCCTCCTGAGTTATTTTGGACCAAATCAGAGGAAGCTTTTGATGTGGTGTATTGACACTAACATCTTGATTCCGTGTTTTCTGTTTCAGATAATTGCCTTTGATGAGTTAAGGACGGATTTTAAGAACCCCATCGACCAGTGCAACCCTGTTCATGCAGTAAGTGGTGGGTGCCGGTGGGCGGAAAGGTGGTGTCACCCCAGGCCACCCAGGGCCTGTGAAGGAGGGCGAGGTCTCGATGAGTAGGATGCGTGAAGCGCGGGCTCGGCCCTGGCTGCACCTCCGTGCCTGGCTCAGGGCCGTCCTTCCTGAGGAGGCTGAGGTCTCTATTTATCACGCAAAGTCAAGTATAGCAGTCCCACTACCCGGGTGGGAGAGGTCTGTGTGCTGTGGCTGCAGAGTCCTCAAGGCCCCATGTTAGTGGGTTTTGGCTACGCCTCCTTGAACAATCAGAGAGGCTCAGGCTGGCCACCATGTTGGCAGGTGCAAGAGCATATCACCATGGTTGTCCCCGCCCTGCACTTTGCCAGGTCCCCCAGAGGGAGGCTTGCAGGGGGGTGATGTATGCAGCTCCTCACCCCATATCCGTCACCCAGGAAGCATTCATCTCGGGAGGCTCTGCAGGCCTGAGGTCAGCTTGCCTCCCCCTGGGGAACCTGATGCTCTCTGATCATCTGGTCCGGGTTCAGCATGAGAGAGACCTCCTGCCCCAGCACCTGCCGCTCCCAGAGCTCTGCTGCCCCATCTGGCTTGTCAGGCCGTGCCTGCTGCCCTCCCACGCACCCTGGAATGGATGTAGAAAGAGGCCTCGACGTGGGGAGAGGAGGAGGACCTCACGTCTGTTGAGTGGGGGTGGGTGATGGCTGTCTGCCTCTCTACTTAGTGCAGCCCACATCCCAGAGCCAGGCACCAGCCCGCCTGTGGACAGAGCCTTTTGCAGACACTTTCCGGACCAGGACCACTGGGCCCAAAGGATGGAGCTCACAGTTTATGCGAGTCCGTCTCTCAGTCTAAGCTCACGGGGCCTGCATGGAGGTGAACTTGCTTCCAGGCCCTGGTTTCCAGCGCTAAGGCACGCTTTTGTTTGAATAGTTCTGTTGATAGTTTGATAGTTTCAGTCAAAAGTTTTAGAGAGGACACCAGGATTTTCTAGTGTGAATATATATATATATGAAAAATATATATTAGTATGAATATTAACCTGGAAGGCTTATGACATCATTCTTTAGTGACAGGGACAAAGAGGTTCTGTTCTCCTTAACTGCAGGCCCCCTGAAGAGGGCTGTGCTCTTAGGGAGGTACCAAAAGACCAGGGGAGCAGGCTTTGGTGTCACCCTCTGTAAAGTACAGGGTTATTATTGGAGTTGTTTTTTTGAGTTTTTACTACATGCTAGGAACTATATATATGTAACCTATAATCCCCACAGCTCTGCTAGACAGGCATTCTTTACCCAGTTTATAGACTCTTATCCAAGGACTCAAAGCTCATGAGCGGTGAAGTCAGGATTGGAACCCAAGTCTGCCTGTGTTCTTACCACCTACTCTACGTTGTGTCTTTAAGAGCCTGATTTTATAATCCCTTTGGCATCAAATTCTTTGATTCTATGAAAGAGAGCCTAACCCTTTCCAAGCCAACTGTGTGAAGCAGAATTTTGTGACAAGTTGGAAGAATCCCTAAGATCCACCTGAAAACATGCTATGTCTTATGAAACTTGTCATTATTAAAATCCATTTTGTTTCCAACTGCCAGCCTCACCACCACCAGTGATAACTTGGCTCCCGCAGGCCTGAAAGCGTTGCGCCTTGGGTCTCCTTTCTTTCTGGATGCTTTTGTGTTTGGCCCCAGCATCACACACTTGGTTCGTCAGCATCGACCAGGTGCCCAGAGCTGCCCTAGTCCGAGAGGTGCTTCTGTTTGGAATATGCCAGGGAGGCAAGAGCCTGCTTTCCTTCCTCCTGGTGGCTTGGGCTCAAATTAGAAAGCGGCTCACTTAGAACACCCAGAGTTGCTTGTGTGATCTCAGGGTAAATACTAGTGAAGAAATAGTGTCCTGCCCCTCAATTCTATCATGTGAATCCAACACTGGGGTGCAGGAGGTTGGCAAAACCATGAGACAGGTTTGTGGAGCCTGTTTCCATCTCACTGTGGCAGGTTCCTTAGTTCAGGCAGAGCAGAGAAAATTAGGACCAGTGTATGTCCCACTGGGAGCTTCTGTGCAAGGTCAGTGCAAGGACAGAAACTGCACACAGTAGGTGCTCAAATAACTATTTGTTGATGAAAGAATGAATGACTGAAGGGTGAGGTTGCATAGCAGAGAAGCTGGATCTCAACTCTTTATTCCTATTATTAAAGCCACACTTCTTCACAGACGTAGGAAACAAACTTATGGTTACCAGGGGAAAGTGGGGGATGAATTGGGAGATTGGGATTGACATATACACACCACTATATATAAAACAGGTAACTAATAAAGACCTACTGTATAGTATAGGGAACTCTCTACTCAGTACTCTGTAATGACCCATATGGGAAAAAAAATCTTACAAAGAGTGAGTATCTGTATATGTCTAACTGATTCACTTTACTGTACACCCGAAACTAACACAACTTTGTAAATCAACTATACTCCAATAAAAAAAAATAATAAAGCCACACTTAATGAATTAATTAAGGAGTCTGGGCCCCGAAGGCCAGACATCTCATGGATAGACTCAAGCCCTTAAGTAAAGGGCTCTTGTCTGAGATTTAAAAAAAAAAAAATCCATAAAAACCCTAAATGGAAGTGTATTAGACACGTTTCCCCCAGTTTTTACGATGTTACTCCCTGGCAGGAACTTAAACGCTTTGGAAGCCTCATTTAACTCATCTTTAAGCTCTTTGGGCCCCTGTAGATCCTCTGAAGCAGCACCTCAGGCTCAGGTGGCTTGACAGAGCTGCTTCACTGCTCGGTAACACCAGCCCTGGATGGACTTGTGTTACAAACAATTGCTGATTGGTGTGATGCATTTCTAAATGAATGTGCATGAGGCCCACTGGTTCTTTGGATTTAAGCTCCAAATATTGTTGGACCCTCTGGGTGAACCCCTCTTCCATGTGGTAGGAAGAGGAGGAGTGTTTGTTTTTACTCCTAGTTTCTCATGTTAACCCTTTCCCCTTCCTTTTGCCAGCTGGGCATTTAATATCACTGTAAAGTAATGAGAAATGTCCTTTAGAGGATGTGACTTGCTGGGGAAGGAGCTAGCGTGTGTCCTGAACCTCCCTCTTACATGCCTGTTATCTCGCACCTTTTCCCACTATTCTCCATTTAGGCACCCTCACTGCCCAGCTGTGTGTGTGCTTGCGTGTGCAGCATGCACACGCACGTGTGTTGAGGAGGATGTGGTCTGTCTTCCTAGCCGTGTGGATGCTAATTTGTCCTGATGTGGGCTCTTTCCTCTGGGCTTAAAGGGTTCACAGGAATCACTATACGTATGATTTAATTAGGGAAATTGAAGTATCCCAGCCACCTGTCTTCTCCTGATCCACGAGGAATCTCATTATCATCACATCTACCGCAACCAAATTGCCTCCGTAATGAAGCACTGGGAGATGCCACAGCTGTGTTCAGAGCGGCTTCAGAAATCGCAGAAGTCACTGCGGGAAAGGGGAGGCAGGCAGCACTTAGTGTGTTAGGCGAGCATCATTGCCTGTCCAGCCCCGGAGCATCTTCCTTTGGCAGCGAGCCAGACTCTGGAGCTAGACTTGGGCCTCTTGAAAAGTCTTAGCCCGGGGGCACTGCTGGTGTCGAATTGAGTGGGAAGTTTGCTTCCTCGAAATACAGCCACTTTAGAAAAAATAAACCCAATGGGCAGAGAACTTCCCCACCTCACACACTAATCAGGCACACATGCTCTTCGTGGCTTGAATGGGAAGCCCTCCCGGGGACCTGACCGCAGGCTTTGGATTCATGAGCACGTGGTGCCCGTTCTGCAGTTTGTCTTGTAGGGACACAGAGGCTGCAGGAAAAAGTACAGAAACCTGTGCTGGGCTGAGAGGGAAGCTGAGCCCATGCTGTTTGCTGGGAAAGTTCAGTTAAGAGCAAATAACTATGACAAGGTAGACGGAGAAAAGCTCAAAGCTCTTTTTTTCTTTCAATTTTATTGAAATATAACTGACATATAGCAGTGTATTTAGTTTAAGGTGTATAGCATAATGACTTGACTTACATATATTGCTTAATTGCTTAATTGGCTAACATCCATCATTTCATACAGATACAAAAGAAAAAAAAAGTGATGAGAATTTTGGGATTTATTCACTTAGCAGCTTTCAAATATGCCACACAGCAGTGTTAGCTATAGTCATCACGTTGTACATTACATCCCCAGGAATTGCATCTTATGACTGGAAGATTGTACCTTTTGATCGCCTTTATCCAATTCCCTCTCCAGCTCTGATAACCACAGATATGAGTTGGTTTTGTTGTTCTTGTTTTGTTTTATTTTTTTTATTTTTTATTTTTTTTGCGGTACGCGGGCCTCCCTCTGTTGTGGCCTCTCCCGTTGCGGAGCACAGGCTCCGGACGCGCAGGCTCAGCGGCCATGGCTCACGGGCCCAGCCGCTCCGCGGCGTGTGGGATCTTCCCGGACCGGGGCACCAACCCGTGTCCCCTGCATCGGCGGGCGGACTCTCAACCACTGCGCCACCAGGGAAGCCCCTGTGGTTTTAATTTGCATTTCCCTGGTGATTAGTGATATTGAGCACCTTTTCATGTACCTGGGGGCCATCTGTATGTCTTCTTTGGAAGAGTGTCTATTTTCCTCTGCCCATTTTTAACTGGATCATTTGGTTTTTTGCTGTTGAGTTGTATGAGCAGAAACTCTTGTTAGGGAAAGCCACTTGAGTGGGAGCATGAAGGTCATGACTGGGAGGGATCTGTGGTGGGTTCTGCCTCCTCTGCTAGGGGCTGAACGTGGGGCTTCTCATGTTCTTTCAGCAGAAGATCTAACCTCCCCTCTCTTTTCTTTCTCGTGTATCCTGATAGAGGGAACGGCTGAGGAACATTGAGCGCATCTGCTTCCTTCTACGAAAGGTCAGTGCAAGCGCCCGGTGACGGAATTTGGATGGTCACGTGGTCACGGTGGTCACACAGTGAGAGGGGCTGGTGAGGCTCAGTGCCTGCTTCGGTCCTGTCTCCCCACAAAGGCAAATGGTGGCGGGGGAGGAGGAGGTGGGAGCACGTGATCACTTCTTTGGAAACCTCCAGAGACAAGAGGAGCTAATTAAAAGGGATGGCCATCAATCAGTGTCAGGACAGCACTGGATATTTGCAAGTGCCTTCTGGTTGGATTTAGAGGTTCTTTATCTTTGCATGATGATGGATGGCATTTACAGCTGATGTTGCCTCACAGCCTTTGTTCCTGTCTGATGCGGGGCTCAGAAACTCTCCCACCTTGGCTCAGCCAAGTTTTTAACTGGTTGTTGGGTTTCCTTTGAGGTTTCAACCTGCCACTCAGCTTTGCAGTTTGATTGACAGCATCATCACGAGAGTCGGAGGGGTGGGAAGGGAGATGTTATTAAAGCGGGAGCCAAGCATGTAGAGAGTTGCTCTGAATGGATGGGCAGTAGGTCACAGCTGCCCTCAATGCATTCAGGAAGCACATGTGTGCATGCATATTCACGTGTGCGTGTGCAGCTCAAGTTTAGTATTTAGCAGGACTCTGTGACGTAGCTGGGGTACCCCTGTGGCAGAGGGACCAGTCTGCCACTCTCCGGTAAGGAAAGCGAGTACTTTTTTGCAGCAAAGTGTGGAGAACAGCAACTTGCATGTAAAACTAACAGTGTCCATTGCCTTGAGCCAAAGGACATCCCCGATCTCTGTTCAGAGCAGATGCGCTACAGGCCATAGGAAAGCCACCTGTCAACCCCAAAGAAGTTTTTGAGCCTTATGTGAATAGGAGAGAAACCAAATGCCGTGCCAAAAATTGATGGAAGGGAAACAATTTTGCAAGCTTCTGAAATCTTTTCTATATTTCAATTAATGATACCTTTCCTTGGGAGAGAGAGCTTAATCAAGAAGTCAGTTATTTTTCTAGCTAATTACTTGTCCTTTAATGTTTCCCAGGAGACTCAGTATGTCATAGTTCCACATCTGTGTCACAGTGGGGAAGTAAGCTCAGATAATGAAAGTACTAGTGATCCGAGGAACAAAAAATGATTAAGAAAATAACATATGACATTTGGTATTAAGGGTACTTCATGAATTTGTAAATTATTTTCCCAGATAATGTCTCGGACACCAATAACCTGCTCCAGCTGTCACTTCCGTAGGCTCTAGTTTGTTCTTTAAGACTGACACCCCAGTGTCTTTCACACAGCAAATTGCCCTTTTTTCCCCATTTTGAATGTACCGTCCTGAATTCTCTGGCAGAGCAATAACCTGCATGCATCACATTTGAGCCTTGCTCATTTTTCTGTGTTGTTTGACCACTGACTCTAGCCAGACAGCAGGCAATGGCCTGTGGCTGCCTCTGCCGAAGTCTTACCTTACAGTCCTGTGCTACGCGGTAAATCCTGTTACTTAACCTATTTTGTGTAAAGGAGTTTGTATCTGCTAATCCCATGCTCCTCATTTGTCCTTCCCCTCCTCCCTCTCCCCTTTGGAAACCATACATCTGTTTTCTATGTCTGTGAGTCTTCTTCTGTTTCGTATCTAGATTCATTTGTCTTATTTTTTAGATTCCACATAGAAGTGATTTCATTTAGTATTTCTTTCTCTGTCTGACTTACTCAACTAAGCATAATATTCTCTAGGTCCATCCATGTTGCTGCAAATGGCAATATTTCATTCCTCTTTTATGGCTGAGTCATATTCCATTGTATATATACATACCACATCTTCTTTATCCATTCATCTGTTGATGGACATTTCGGTTGCTTTCGTGTCTTGGCTACTGTAAATAGTGCTGCAACTAACATTGGGGTGCATGTATCTTGTGGAATTATAGTTTTGTCCGGGAATATGCCCAGGAGTGGGATTGCTGGATCATATGGTAGTTCTATTTTTAGTTTTTTAAGGAACCTCCATACTGTCTCCATAGTGGCTGCACCAATTTACATTCCCACCAATAGTGCAAGAGGGTTCCCTTTTCTCCACACCCTCTCCAGCATTTATTATTTGTAGATTTTTTGATGATGGCCGTTCTACAGGTGTGAGGTGATACCTCGTTGTAGTTTTGATTTGCATTTCTCTGATAATTACTGATGTTGAGCATCTTTTCATATGCCTGTTGGGCATTTGTATGTCTTCTTTGGAGAAATGTCTATTTAGGTCTTCTGCCCATTTTTTTTTTTTTTTTTTTTTT
>NC_041217.1:23023048-23038513 GCF_002837175.3 Physeter macrocephalus
CTCCGCGGCATGTGGGATCTTCCCGGACCTGGGCGCGAACCAGTGTCCCCTGCATCGGCAGGCGGACTCTCAACCACTGCGCCACCAGGGAAGCCCTTCTGCCCATTTTTTGATTGGGTTTTTTTTTTTTTTGATATTGAGTCGTATGAGCTGTTTGTATATTTTGGAGATTAACTCCTTGTTGGTTGCATCGTTTGCACATATTTCCTCCCATTCCATAGGTTGTCTTTTTGTTTTTGTTTTTTGTTTGTTTGTTTGTTTTGCAGTATGTGGACCTCTCACTGTTGTGGCCTCTCCCGTTGCGGAGCACAGGCTCCGGACGCGCAGGCTCAGCGGCCATGGCTCACGGGCCCAGCCGCTCCGCGGCATGTGGGATCTTCCCGGACCGGGGCACGAACCCGCGTCCCCTGCATCGGCAGGCGGACTCTCAACCACTGCGCCACCAGGGAAGCCCCTCCTGGCTCATTTTGAATGGGCTTCTGAGTTCAGATTCCCAAGCTGTGAGCACGTGCTGGGGGCGGTGGAGAGGGTTGACGGACTTCGTTAGCATCACCACCTTCTGGGAACTGTACCTTCCAAGAAATGTCTTGGAACGCATGTCCTAAACACCCCAGAATGTGATGCATCTCAGCAGCTGATTGTTGTTAAACCACCTCCTCAGCTTTCTCGGGAGAAAGGAAGGGATTTTCAAAATGGATCCATTTTTAGCTCTATAATTATCAGAAAATGTGTTCTTTGGGTGATTGTCTGAACTGCAGGATTCCTGTGTCGATTTGTGCTTATGAGTCATTTTTCCATGGCGAGAGCCACTTGCCTCTTGCGCTGTGCTCCCCGCCGGGCATGCTGTCACTCTGAGGGTCGCTGTCAAGTGCGGGTTTGGGAGCGTGGAGAGCGTGGAGAGCAGACGTTGGTTAGATGGCTGCTCTCGGGCACGCGAAAGGTCCTTGTGGGGAGGACACTGACTAGGGGCCTCCTGTTGCGTCTCCAAGTTCAGGCGATGGTTAGAGGAAGTGAACTTAAGTGAGAGCCGGAGATTGGCATGAGAATAAAGAGAAACTTTCTTCATAAGCAGCTGTCATCTAACCTTGAGGTTGCTCGTCCTGGGGGCTAAGAAATGTTCACCTCCCTTAGGCGGAGTTAGCCTGATGTCTGTGATGGTTTTGAGTTAGACGGAGCCCGCCTGAGAGGGGAGACTTAGTTGCATAGTTTGGGATGTCCCTTTGGTTTGACAAATCTGTGATTCTCCATTTCACCCCCTGATTTCCCCGCGAGTGTGTCTGGTCTCACTGCAGGTTTTCTGACACTGGTGGATGTAAAAAGCTCTAGTGTGTGGTTAATTTTCACTCTCTTCATTCAGCAGTTGCAGTGTGACAAGAAAGAGGACGATGAGCGGGTTGGGGGTGAGGGTGAGGGTGACGGTGTTGAGTCCCTTGGGGAGGTATAACCAGTTTGGTGGCGGGGGCGCCAGGTGCTCCAAGTTTAATTCTGGAGACAACAAGGCAGTGGTAAGGCCACGAGTGTAGTCACTGATGGCCGCCAATGCCCCTCCCCGTTTCACACTTATCAGAACCACATGTCTGTCTTAGGGGAGGCATCACGGTGTGAAGTGAAGCTGAATGGTGTGAACCTGGTTGCACTGCAGAAATTCCGCGATGTGCTTCTGAAAGCAGGGGCTGGGGGAGCTGGGGAATGGATGTGACGCTTCTATAGTGTAAAGTCAGTTTGTCAAGCAGGAAGATTGCATGATTGTTCCCAATTCTTCACCCTCCCCCGTAGCCAGGACTGGCTGTGTAATTTGCAGGGCCCAGTAAAAAATGAAAATATGGGGCTCCATGACGAAAAGTTATTAGGAATCTTATGAAGCTGACAGCAGAGGATTTAGCCAAAGGTGGGACCCTTCTGAGCGTGGGACCCAGGCGCATCTGCACGAGTGACATGTCCCTGAAGCCGGCCCTGCCTGTATCCATGACCTTTGCATATGATTTTGCAGTTCCTCCTGAGAGAAGCAGAGTACCTTTCCCCTCCCTGCTGATGGAGGGCTCTGCCATGTGATGGGATGTGTCCACTGGAATGTGGCTGGGCTTGTGTGTACTGAGGCCTTAAGAGTTACTGGGTGTTTCTGCTCCTTTTCTTGCACTTCTGACATCATCAAGGCCAGCCCTCTGGTGCAAGGAGCGTGAGAGGCAGGGGATACAGACCTAAGCCCCCCTGTAGCTCAGAGCCAAGCACACACTAGATCAGGTGACCCCCAGTCAACCTCTAGGTGCATGAGCAAGTATAAATGATTATTGTTTTAGGGCACTGAATTTTGGAGTGATTTGTTATGCAGAATTATTATGACAATAGCTAACTGATACTATAAGCATCTGCCACTTTTATAAGGGGGAAAATCCTTTTTTTTTTTTAAAGAGGTTTTATTCTGTGCCAGAGATCAGCCATTTGCTGACTCTACAAATTTATAAAATAGACAGTTTCAAAGTCTGTTCCAATTTCTTTGACCTAAGAGGAAGCTACTAAATACATTTATGTACCAGAACCTAGAGAAAGACTCATGTCACTTTGGAGCACACAATTTGTCATGCATTAACTGCTTGGGAGAATGGTGACGATGGTGCCTTTTCTCTAATTACTGGCACTCCCTGCCACAAGGGATTGGCTTGATTTCCGGTCTTTTTAGCCGTTAACGCAGTTCTTCCTGCAGGGCTCTGGAGGGAATGGTCTCTTTTCATGGAGAGACATAATACAGGGAAAAGGGACACAAAAACTCAGAGACAGTTGTGTGGAATGCCTTTGAGAGGCCATCCTTGACTCAGAAGGTTTCCAGATCAGAATTCTCTGTGGCTTGGGGAATTTCTAAAGCGTGACAATGCTGCTTACTTTTCCTGAGTGACTACTGTATGCCTTTGAAAGGATTAACTCTTTTAATCCTCACAACATTTCTATGAAGTAGTCATGATTAATATCCCCATTTAAAAGGTGAGGAAATCAAGGTTTAGAGAGGTTAAGTATATATCCCGGAGTGTCATGTTTCATAAGCTGGTAGAGCTGGGATTTGAAGGCAAGTCTGTCTGAACAGAGTCTACATTTTCAGTCACCACATTAAAGGGGAAATTGTTGGTTCGCTTTGAAACATGCTCCTTAAGGACCACTACTACAGCAATATTGCTCAGCTATTTTAGAGGGAAGATACAAATACCAAAGCTACAGAGGGCTTCAGGGACCCTATAATATGCTTGGCTCACCATCATGGGGCCAAGTGGATTCCTTTAAGGCTCTTTTCTAATTCTATTTAATTTCTTGGTGGGATCGTTCACCTCTAGAGGGAATGTTTGAAGAAAAGTAAAAATATCCTGGAATAAAACTTGCATAGTTCAGAAACCATGTCTCACGTATAATTTATTTTCAGATGCTTTCTGTGGCAAACTCCTTGTTAGTCAGAGGGAAAGATGGGACGTTTTACTCGCTGTGTAAATAGTGATGCTGTCACGGGGTTGCTGAACCAGAAGCCGGAGGAGGAGCCCTGTCCTCGCTTCACTCCACTCCCAAGGCTGCAGCAGGAGAAGCAGAGGACTTCACAACAGCTGCCTTACATATGGGCTCTGGCTTCTCACTCGAATCTGGGGAGCTGGTTGGCCCTATCCTTATTAGTTCTCCATTGCCATGATATTAGCAACTCGGGTCGACTACGATTTATATTTCTCCTGAGTCCATGGGTCACCTGGTGGTTCCACTCATCTTGGCTGGGCTTATAGGGAGAAGGGGGTGTTCTTCTGGTCTTGGCTGGGGCTCATTCATGTGTCTGGCAGGCAGCAGACCATAAGCTAATCTAGGATGGCCTCAGCTGGGATGGGCCATCTCATTCTCCAAAGACTAATCTAGACTTGTTCTCATGGTGTCATAGAGAAGCAAGAGAAAAAGTGGAAATACACAAGCACTTTTTCAAGCTTTGGTTTGCATCAGATCTCTTAGTGTCCTATTATTGGCCGAAGTGAGTCACATGGCCAAGCCCAGGGTCACAGTGGGAGGGACTACAGAGTTACAGGGCAAAGGGTGTGGATACAGGGAGACCATTAATTGGTACCATGAATGCCATCAATCTACCATATATTTGTAAGAAAGGGATGAGTTATCACCTTACTCCTGTTAGAATGGGGATGAGATAGCAGATGCTAGTGAGGATGTGGAGAAAAGGGATTCCTTGTGAACTCTTGGTGGGATTGTAAATTGGTACTGAAAAACAGTATGGAGGTTCTTCAAAGAGTTAAAAATAGAACTTCCATGTGATTCAGAAATTCCACTTCTGGGTATATATCCAAAGGAAATAAAAACACTATGTTGAAGTGATACCTGCACCCCCATGTTCATAGCAGCATGTTTTTTTACAATAGCAAAGACATGGAAACAACCTAAGTGTCCACTGAATGGACAAATGAATGGCTAAAGATGAATGGCTAAAGCACTTGTGATATATATATTATATGACATATATATACACATATATATAATATATAATAATAATTTTATATATAATATATAATAATATAATATATAATATATTATATTATATATAACATATATTATATATTATAATATTAATTATAATAATATATTATTAGTATAGTAATATAATATTAATTAATTATTTTAATATATTATTATATTAATAATATAATATATATTATATGACATATATATGTCTGAAATATATATATTTCAGACATAAAAAAGAAGGAAATCCTGCCATTTGTGACAACATGGCATTGTGCTAAGTGAAATAAGTCAGACAAAGACAAATACTGTATGATCTCACTTATGTGTGGAATCTAAAAATAAAATAATAAGAATAACAAACTCATAAAAAAGAGATGAGATTTTTGGTTATCAGAGGGGGAGAGGGAATTTGAAGAAGGTGATCAAAAGGTACAGACTTCCAGTTTATAAGATAATTAAGCACTAGGGATGTAATGTACAGCATGATGACTGCAGTTAACTGGTATATGCTATATTTGAAAGTTAGGAAAGTAAATCCTGAGTTCTCATCACAAGGAAAAAAACATTTTTCTTCTTCTTTTGTATCTATATGAAATGATGGATGTTAACTAAACTTACTGTGGTAATCATTTCACAGTATATGTAAGTCGAATCATTATGCTATATGCCTTAAACTTACACAGTGCTGTATGTCAATTATATCTCAATGAAACTGGGGGAAAAAGGCTCAGAGGTTGGACATTTTGCAGATTTTCTCTAGGATGGTAACATAGACTCTTAGATGTGTGGGTCTACACCTCTATGGTGGTACTTGCAACACTGCATCATTGTCTCTTTGGATGCCTGCCTCTCCCATTAGTTTGTGAGTTCCACGAAGGAGGAACCCAACGTCTTATTCATCTTTGAATTCTCAGCACATAGTGGGACATAAGGTTGATGTTCACTATATGATTAGGAGATGAAACGCTAGAACTGGAACAGACCTTGGAGGTCATCTAGCCAGATCCCTCCTTTTCAGAGGGGAAAATTGAGACCAGAGGGCTAATGGTGAGGTGACACCAGAACCAGTGTGTCCTGGGCTGCTTGTCCAGCTCTGCCACAGTGCCCTTCTCAGAGACTGGGGTCACTGAAGCTGGACAGAGCTCGACTCAACAGCAAGCTCTCTGGAGGCAGGGACCGTCCCTTCCTTGTTCACTAGTGTGTCTATAGTACCAAGCGTGGCGTCTTTCAATGAGTAACATTTCCCCCATCCCTACCCCCTATCAGTGGCCATTTCACTGTGAGTAGCATTTACTATGCGTGAATTCTGTCTTTCCTCCCTGGGTACTGATCTCAGAGAGACAGCAGTAAGTGGTCTTGAAGAGACATCTTAGTTTCCTGCCCAGGAATTGAACCTGGGTAGCCTGGGTGAAAACCAGGAATCCTAGCCGCTAGTCCAGCAGGGGCTAGAGGCTAGAAGCAAAGTTCCCTGGCTCTTGCCCCGTTTGAAAGCAAAAATGTTTCAAGGAGGCAAAAACTGCAAAAACAGGTACAAAATTTACTATTAGAGACACAGCACAATAAGTGGGAGAGCACACAGAGAAGGTTTGTTTATTTAATACAGAAGCAAGGCAGAAATACACACCTGGAGAGAAGGACTTTGGGCGCCCTCTCTAATGAGGAGGAGCGCTGTAAAGAGGTGATTTAAATCACTTATGTAGGACAGTCCTTCCGGGTCTTTGTTTATTACCTTTGGCCAATTATCTCATTTATTTTCCCACATCTGACCTGTTCTAAGACCCTCCCCAACATGCGTGCGCAACTTTTTGCTAAGGTGGATTCCACCGCAGAGGCCTGTAGGGATATGTCCACACTTACTATGGGGTGGTGCCTATTCCCTTTTTGACCCCCAAGGAACCTTCCTGCGCATGTGCAGACAGGGAAGGTTTCCTTGACCTCAGGAGTGGTCATCTTACCTCTTTACTCCAGCAGAGCTCAGCTTCTGCCACCAGCTTTGTCTTTGGAGTGTCTGGGGAAAACAAAGCTTCAATTTTACTCCGCTTAACAAACACCAGCAGTCCAACCCAGGGGTCCATCTATCTCCTACCTCAGTACAACCCCACACCAAGTTGGCATATGATAGGCCTGGGAATAAGGCTGCACATCTTTATATTCTGGAGTTCCAGGCAAAAATTGTGGAAAAGATCGACAGAGAAAGACCAAGCATTGTATGATATCCCTTTCACAGAGAATCTTTTAAAAAATGATACAAATGAACTTATTTATAAAACAGGAACAGACTCACAGACATATAGAGTGAACTTATGGTTACCAGGGGGGAAGGGGGGAATAGATTGGGAGTTTGGAATTGACATGTACACACTGCTATATTTTAAACAGTTAACCAGGACTTCCCTGGTGGCGCAGTGATTAAGAATCCGCCTGCCAATGCAGGGGACACAGGTTCGATCCCTGGTCCGGGAAGATCCCATATCTTCCCGGACCAGGAAGGCAACTAAGCCTGTGTGCCCCAACTACTGAGCCACGAACCACAACTACTGAGCCCGCATGCCCCAACTACTGAAGCCTGTGCGCCTAGAGCCCGTGTTCTGCAACAAGAGAAGCCACTGCAATGAGAAGCCCGCACACTGCAACGAAGAGAAGCTCCCGCTCACTGCAACTAGAGAAAACCCATGTGCAGAAACGAAAACCCAACACAGCCAAAAGTAAATAAATATATAAATAAATATTTAAAAAGGTGCTTTAAAAAATAACTAAATTAAAAAAATAAAATAGATAACAAACAAGGACCAACTGTATAGCACAGGGAACTCTGCTCAATATTCTGTAATAACCTAAATGGGAAAAGAATTTGAAAAAGAATAGGTACATGTAGATGTATCACTGAATCATTTTGCTGTACACCTGAAACTAACACAACATTGTTACATAACTGTACTCCAATATAAAATAAAACTTTAAAAAGAAACAAAATAAGCAGTTCTCTAGTGCAAAGTGGTCTCTTTTAGGTGGATTCTTGGGGGGCAGGCCCTGCTTGAGCAATATGATCATCTGCAGCAGAATTCCAAGTGTGAGGAGTTCCATAAACATTCCTCCAGTGAATACTCTACATATCCTCCTGTCACGACAACTATACAGAAATCTTAGTTCCGTCCCATCATAAGAGGTGGTCTCATTAGTACTGTAAGTATTCAAGGACTTCATTTTCATAATTCTGACTGTCTGTGAGCAGCTCTGAAGGTCAGCCACATGTAGTAATCTGCAATCAATTGGCATCATGAATTTGAACCCTGCATGTTTTGAGGCTAGTGGCATGAACAAGCCTAGTCAGCTGCCTAGCACCCTCATCTTAACATGCTTCCTTGTTCTCCACTCATTATTGTACACCCAGGAATTCTCATCAATAGCTCAGAGAGAGCACTTAGAACTTACTGTGAAACTTTGATGCCTTTATTGTGAAAAATCATATGCTAGGATAGTGTCAGGAAGTGGTGAATGGTGGAGTTCACTGTTCTGTTGTGTTTATCATTAGTGGCACTGGTGGTTTCTAATCGTTATGCATCTCAAAATCCCCCGTGGAGATTTTCCAGCATACGTCTGCTTAAGAACCACTTCCAGAAATTCTGCTCTAGTAGGGAGGGTCCAGTCATCTGTATTTAGAAAATGCCCATATGTGCTTCTCATGGGTGGCCAAGGTGGGGGAACACTGTGGGAAATATTTGGTGAGCTGGGTGGTTGGTGAATGTGCTGGTGATTCATAGGCAGCTCCTCAAAAGACTCCCCAGGATCTGGAGAATTGAGTCTGCTGAGGGAGAGGGGAAAGGGAAAAGAGCTTCAACCCAGAGAGGCTGGCAGTGGGCAGGCGAATACGGCCAGCTGCCGACTCCTTTGTGGTTTGCCCGGGGGTGCCGAGCCCTGGGCTTGAGGAACATCTCCCCAGCCTCCTCCGTCCTGGCTGTGTGTGGAGAGGGCGTCTTCCTGACTCATGGCATGATGGAAGCTTGTGCCAGTCAGCTTCACAGAGGAAGTCCAGAGGCCTTCGTAGTGGTGGAGGAAGAAATCCTGAAACCATGATTGACCTTAGGGTGCCTCATTGAGAGGGGGTCCCCAAATTTGACTCTGCCTCACATCACATCGGGACAGGTTATTAAAAATACAGATTCACGGGACTTCCCTGGTGGCACAGTGGTTAAGAATCCGCCTGCCAATGCAGGGGACACGGGTTCGAGCCCTGGTCCGGGAAGATCCCACATGCCACAGAGCAACTAAGACCGTGCGCCACAACTACTGAGCCTGCGCTCTAGAGCCCGTGAACCACAACTACTGAGCCCACTGGCCACAACTACTGAAGCCCGTGTGCCCGGAACCTGAGCTCTGCAACAAGAGAAGCCACCACAATGAGAAGCCCACACACCACAACGAAGAGTAGCCCCCACTCGCTGCAACTAGAGAAAGCCCATGTGCAGCAACGAAGACCCCATGCAGACAAAAATAAATAAATAAATTAGTTTAAAAACAAACTGCAACAAGAGAAGCCACCACAATGAGAAGCCCACACACCACAACGAAGAGTAGCCCCCACTCGCTGCAACTAGAGAAAGCCCATGTGCAGCAACGAAGACCCAATGCAGACAAAAATAAATAAATAAATTAGTTTAAAAACAAACAAACAAAAAAAAAACCAACTTTAAAAAAAAATACAGATTCATGAATGCCCACCCCCTGTGATGCTTAATTTTATATGTCAAATTGGCTGGGCCACGGTGCCCAGGTATGTGGTTGGACATTATTCTAGATGTTTCTTTGAGGGTGTTTTTTGGATGCGATTAATGTTTAAATTGGTGGACTTTGAATACAGCAGATTACCCTCCATCAGGTGGGTGGGCCTCATCCAATCAGTTGAAGGCCTCGATGGAACAAAGACTGACCTCCCCAGATAAGAGGGAATTCTGCAGGAAATGGCCTTCAGACTTCAACTGCAAGGTTGGCTCTTCCTGGATCTCCAGCCTGTTACCCCCCGCTGCAAAATTTGGCCTTCCAACCACTACAATTGCCTGAGCTGATTCCTTAAAATCTCTTTCTCTATCTCTCTCTCTCTCTCTCTCTATATATATATATATATATATCTGTATCTCTCTGTATCTATAAACACACACATACATGCATCCTGTTCGTTCTGTTTCTCTGGAGAATCCTAACATATCCCCGTCAATCCTGGGAAGTTCGGGTTCAGTAGGTCTGTGGAGGGGCCCTGGGCCTGCTGTGTAACTGAATCTCCTGTGAGTTAGATAAAATGATCTGCCTTCACCAAATGGTAAATATTTGCTCCAGCTCACTCAGCTCATGGGTCTGGTTCCAGAGCCCATGCTTACTCCCCTTCTCTCTTGCTGCTTCCGTCCATAGGAGCTGGTAACTTTGCACACCTTTTGTAGAGCTTCTGTTGACCCTAGCGGTCAGTCTCTACAGGCCGCTAACCAAGAGAGTGACAACACTCAGTTTCCCCTGTAGTCTTCACAGACTGTGTGGGCCAGAAGAAGGAGGCTGGTTAACTTAACCGCATTCATCGGCAAAGCAGATTCTCACAGCGGGACCTAAGCAGATTTATGGACTCTCAGTAGTTTTGCTATGAGAAGTCACCAAGTCATTGACGGTTCTGACAGAAATCGTTTCCTTTTCTGTCACCCCTTTTTCCTCTCCTTAATATATAAAGGAACTCCAGGTATTGTAGGACGTGATGGAGACAGGAAAGCGTATTAGGATATGGGTTCCACTGTGAGTAAAAGATACAAGGGAGCCTGCTCTGTCTGGGGGGGAGCCCATCCAAGCTGAGGGTGGGACGGGAGGGGGACCCTGCCTGCCAAGGTTGTCTGGGGACCCAGGCTCCTCCTGCCCTCAGAGCTCTGCCATCGTTAGGGCATTTTCTTGTCCATGGGTCCGTGAGGGCGTCACACCATGATGTCCTTTCAAGCAGCAGGATGGAGGGGGAAGAGAAAAGGGCCGCTTCCATGAAGGAGGTGACCCAGAAGCTGCACACATCACTTCCGCTTAACTCATCAGCCAGATTGTAGGCAAATGGCCACATCTGGTCTTTGGGGGAGGTCTCTATGCTCAGCTCCAAATTGAGGGTTTTATTCCATAGAGAAGGGGGGGTGAACACTGGATGACAGCTGCAGGCCTTGGTCTCAGGGAGGAATTCAGTCATCAGAGTGGCCAGGGCAGGGCACCCAGCCACTGACGTGCACCCCAGAACTCCAAGGGCAGTGTGAGGTGGCCAGTGGGGATGGCGGGCAGAGAGACTAGGCACTAGAGGTTGAGGTGCTGTCTGATGGTACCTGGAGGAGCCTGGGCATGGTCGAGGGTGGAGAAAGGAGCTGGGGAGTCCTGGGTGTTGGTCTTGGCTTCCGATGGGAGCCAATCTGAATTTCTTCATTCATTCAACTGGAGTTCCTTTAGCCCTGCTATGTACATAGTCCTGTATTATGTGCTGATGGGTGTGTGTGTGTGTGTGTGTGTGAGATGTGTCAGTTGTGAAGACCTCCATTCAGCTAAAAGGGGTCTCGTTTTTCCTCCCTGATTTCCTTCCCGAGAGTTTCAAAGCTCTGATCACACAATATCTTGTATTACAGCCACTTGTACACATTATCTTCCACAGCTGTATTCTTGAAGGTGGGGATCATGTCCTCCTAATTTTTGTATCTGCTGCCTTGCCTAACGTGGTATCTGATTCATGTTAATTAGCTAAATGTATTGGTGAACATGAGCCCAGCAACCACACAATGGCTTGGATTATTAGTTTCATAATGTGTGTGGCAGAATTATCACTGCTGAGCATGGGATTAAGGCAAGTGAAGGAAACCAAAGAAAGGGCCGTGGCAGGTGTGATGTGCTTTGTCTTATCAGAGCACCTTCTCTGTCCAGAGGGTGAGCATGGGAATGGATGTAGTTAGAGGGCTGGTCTTCAAGCTTGGCTGCACCTTGGAATCACCCAGGGAGCTTAAGAAGAACTGTTCCTGGATCCCACCCCCAGAGTTTCTGTTTCGTTGGTCTGGAATGCAGCCTGGGCATTGGCGGGGGTGGAGGGGAGGTTTGAAAAACTCCCTAGGTGATTCTAATGTGTAGCGAGGCTGCAAATCACTGAGTTGGAGGGTAGGGCAGGCTTCGTCAGTGCAGGTGGGGAGGCATTTTCCTTCTCTCGGTCCCCCAGAGTATGATTTAGAGAGCCGTAATTTTCTAAATGGTACCAGAGTAAAAGCAGTGATTTACCAACGGGTGCCCAGGTGAACTGAAGGAATGAGAGCGCCGGACTTCCTGCTTCCCAGGAGGTGGTCAACCCAGCAGGGGACTCATTGCAAGTAATCGGCAGACAACTTGTTTCCTCGGTGGGAGTTTTGCTTCTAGATGCTCCCTTTTCCAAAATGTGATGAGAAGTAAAAATTCTGTTTTTCATCCCCCCAAATGCTCACCCTTTCAGATACTCATTCTTGCCCTTTCTAAATTGCTGAAAAAGCAAGAAACATTTCTGGGTCACGTTTCTAGGCCACAAAATGTGCCAGTATTACCAAACCCTAATGGCCTCTTATTCCCTATAGCACTGGCCAGTCTCTGTCTCTCCCTACAGTTGGAACCGGGTGCCAGCCTCTACCCAGGCAGGGCCAACAGGAGAGCCCTGCAACTCAGATGAGAACTCCTGTGGGCCCCCGGCTTGCGCTGAATTGATTCTGATGCTCCAGATGTATCTTCTCCCCGTGGCATAGCTGTATTGCTGCATTACCATGCTGGTTCCGTTCGCAACTTGTATGGGGTTTGTCATTCTTTAAGCAGTTTGGGGCATCGGGCCTCCTCCAGCACAGAGTTTCACTGGCTCTGATTCCTAAGCTGTCTCTATGGCACAGACAATTAGAAAACACATGGGGTTTTGTTTCATTAGGATAAAACCCGGCCATAGACACGAAAATGCACAGAATATGTTAAACGTGCTATACAAATGCAAAATGCCATTATTATAAAGGGACAGAAAAAGCCATACTGTTCCCTTTCTGCATCTGCTAAATGGTCAAAGCAGTGATGAAATTCTGGAAGACGATGATCACCGATTATAGCACAGGGAGGTGGGCGGGCAACACACAGCAAGAGCAGCTCTGCTACTGTGGCCTTTTTAGTGGTGATATCACTGCTGTTACCACTCAGTGCATCAGCATAAAGTGGCGCCAGTGCCACTGGTGTCCTGGTAGAAACTAAATAAGGGAGCCACTTAGGCAAGGTTCCTGCCTTTGGGAATGTGTACACTGTTCAGATGACGTCAGCAGGACGGACCGATAAAACGACGGACAGTGCGTTTTCTGCGAGGGTCTGTATGATCCTCTTTGTATAAACTAGACTTTAATACACACACGACTGTGGTACTTCAAATGCTTTCTGATAGCGGTGATGCCAACTGTTAATAGAGACCAAAAGCGACGGACGTTGGGTTGTTTTCAAACACTTGACATTTGTGTTATTCAAGTTATTGATAAAGTACTTCAAGCCCAAATATTCTGGACTTTAAAAGGAAGGAAGTGTGGGAGGGGAAAGTCAGAGGTATGATTCTTTGTGAAATGTTTGTTTTCCTTAGTCGACTATAAAGTCGGTGAGGGCAGGGTCTGGGTATCTTGTTCGCCGCTTATCATTTTACCTAGAAAATAACACCTATTCAGTAACTCTTTGCTGGCAGAGTGGCTGAATGCGCTCTGCACTTTACCCACAGTCTTTGATTTATTCTTACACCAACTCTGTGAGGTGAAGATGGGGAACTGAGACCCGAGGGCCTGCATCACTTGCCCAGGCCACTCAGGTAGTGAGTGCTGGGTCTGGTTTCAAATCACTCTGACTGCCAAACTCCTGCCTTTTCTAGCAGTCCTTGTGTCTCCAGGCACTAGGGATTAAAAGCATGTTTCTTTGCATTTCCCAGGACAGTTCCATACTCTGAGTTTTGCAGAGCACACTTGGACACAACCCTCTGACACACGGGCATCAGGCGATCCACTGTCAGCCAGGTGCATGTGTGTGCCTTGCTCTTCTCCAGTCTGACTATCAGAAAGAGGTGAAGAGGTTTTGACTAAAGGCCTCTTCTCAATTTTAAGAGACTGTTGGGAAACGGAGCCTTGGGAGAAAGAACCTACAGAAGACACTGTACCCTCTAGGGCTGGTGCCCTCGGGAGCTGTGTTAGTCCGCTAGGGCTGCTGTAACATAGTAGCCACGGGCTGGGCGGTTTAGACAACAGAAATTTATTTCCCCACAGTCTGGAGGCTGGAAGTCCAAGATTAAGGTGTCAGCAGGGTGGGCTTCTTCTGAGGCCTCTCTCCTTGGCTGGCAGATGGCCACCTTCTTTTTGTGTCCTCACATGGTCATGCCTCTATATATCTGTGCCATAATGTCCTCCTCTTATAAGGACAGCAGTCATATTGGATCAGGGCCCATTCTTATGACCTGATTTAACCTTAATTACTGCTTTAAAGACCCTCTCTCCAAATACAGTCACATTCTGATTTACTGGGGGTTAGGGCTTCAACGTATGAATTTTGGGAGGCGGGGGCAGGGGAGACACAATTCAACCCATCACAGGATCCACACACCAGGGAAGAGTTTTTATGGAAATGACATCCCCTTGGTTAGGAGCAGGGATTGGCCTTACCTTGGATTCTGCTCCTTGGCAAATAGCAAACGAGTGAAAAGTGAGCCCCTGGGTTTAGATTTCAGGAACATTTTCTTATCATCCACAGGTGGAATCTGGTGAAAGAGAAGGCAAGACTCTGATTCTTTCTGTTGGATTTTATTGCATGTTTATCAGAATAAAGAGCAAACATATTCTGAGCAAAGCCTGTGAAGAATTGCTCGCATCATTCTCCAGGAGAGATGGTCTGAGCAGAAGGGACAGAGCCTGGCCTCTTCATGCTGTCACACCCCTTGCAGGGAGCAGCGTGTGAAGCCAGTCACCCAAGCGTAGACAGTTGACTCAGCGCACATGGGACGAGCCTGGGTCATTCATCATTCTAATTAGCTCTGGCTCCTCTCTCCCCATTAGGCCCAGGGTCAGGACCAAATCAAGGTATGTGTTGTGAGCTTGTGCAGAAGGGCCAATTGCTAAGGTGGACTGAAGTTATATAATTATCGTAACTATTTTTGTTTATAGGACATCCTTTCCCAGGAGAGAAGCACTTCCCTTCCCCGACACTTCCCTGCCCAGAAGTTGTCACTTCGTAGCAGGACAGCATGACCCATTCTGGGGCTGGAGGAAGTAATAAAGAACACTGCCTACACATAGGGCCGTGCAGGCTGCACAAAAAGTCATTATATGCATGGCTCCAGGGAAGGTCGACTCGAGGCTCCTTCTGCAATGCAGACAGTGACAAGGGGGCTGGGTTCTTTTTCTTTGCTGGGAGAGGTGAGGTTACCTAGACGTAGAAGGTTGGTCCTTAGTGGCCTAGGAAAAGTTTTTTCCATGACCACAATGTTTACTAAGTTACTGCATGTGGCCTAGAATATGCCAGACATTGTGCCAAGAGCTTGAATGGGTCATCTCACTTAATGCTCATCTCTGACATGGATGCCATTATGATGTGGGCATCACTTGTGGTCCCCTTTCACCGATGAGCATGTTGAGGGCAGAGGGGTTAAGGAACTGAGGCTAGTACATGCAAAGCCAGGATTTGAATCTAGGTTGTCTTACCCCAGAGCTTGCTCTTAGGGTTTTCTTCATTAATTATTTTAATCGTAGAAGTAGGAGATCCTTATTTTAACTAGAAAGTGGTGCTCAGTTAATATGAAGAAAATACTAATAAGCTCCCAACCCCTCTCTATTCCTGACTCTCTGACATAACTCATGTTAAAAGCTTGGGTCGGGCTTCCCTGGTGGCGCAGTGGTTGAGGGCCCGCCTGCCGATGCAGGGGATGCGGGTTCGTGCCCCGGTCCGGGAAGATCCCGCGTGCCGCCGAGC
>NC_041217.1:23038537-23067861 GCF_002837175.3 Physeter macrocephalus
ACGCGGGTTCGTGCCCCGGTCCGGGAAGATCCCGCATGCCGCCGAGCGGCTGGGCCCGTGAGCCGTGGCCGCTGAGCCTGCACGTCCGGAGCCTGTGCTCCGCAACGGGAGAGGCCACGACAGTGAGAGGCCCGCGTACTGGGGAAAAAAAAAAAAAAAAAAAGCTTGGGTCTCTGCCCTGCTCCTATCTCCATGCACAAACACAGACAAATGTACACACACGTGTGTATGTACATACACTCAGAGTTGGCCTTTTGTTTTTTCCCAGTAATTGAAAAAAATTTTCCTATGACTTTTCCCGCCACCTACCATTTCGTTACGGACACCCCTCTAGATCAATATAGTACTAGAGATCTAACTCTTTTAAAAATAACCGTACAAACTCTCATAATATTCCATAGTACACACAATTGAGTCAGTCATGTTCATATTTATGGACATTCTGTCTGTTTTCCGTTTTATTTGGCCCCTATCAGTAACCCTGCAATAAACACCTTTGTGTGTTTATATCTTAGGAGTGGGGTTATTGGGTTAAAGAGTATTTGAATTTGTACTTCTTAAAAATTTGCCAGATGACTTTCCCAAAAAGGTTGCAGCAATTTGTGTTCCCACCGGTGGTGTAAGAGGGTGTCTGTTTCTGACATTGTCGTCACCATGGTGGGGCGTTATTGGTGAGCCCTCCCCCCCTCACTCAGGTACAGCCCTGGGAAAAATGCAGAGCTCAGCGGTCGGGGAGTTGTTCTCATAGACCCGAGTTTCTCTGTCTTGGAAGCACGCTTGAATCTCCTGGGGAGATTTTAAAATCTTGGTGCAGGGGCCCCATCCACAGAGAGCCTCTCTTAATTGGCCAAGGGGGCACAGGCAGCGGTGTTTGCCAAAGCTACCCAGGGGATTCTAATGGTCCGCCAGGGTGGAGAGCTTTTGAGAGTGATCCTGCAGACACCAGGGCCCTTCCTCACTTCCCTTTCTCTTTCCCTCACTCGCCCACCACTCACGCCTAACGCTAACCCTAACCCCAGCCCTAGCCCTAACCCCCTCGTTGCCCTTTCTCTTCCCCTCATCCCTTCCTTCCTCCTCGGGGCCCTCTCCTCGCAAGTCAGTGGCGTCTTTACTGGAAGCTGCAGGTACTATGCTTCCGCCAGCAGCCTCTCACTCACTCTCATGGTCCCTCAGAAGCACACTGGTTGGAAGGGCTGACTTTAGCCCTTGCAGCACGTGCGCTGCTGGAGAGCCTTCAGGACCTTGTACGGCTGATGCTCTTGCGAGAACCTTCTGGCTCATGCCGGTTTGGAGCACTGTCTCCGGGAGAGAAGGGGCTGTGCATCACTCCTCTTTCTGGACCAGAGAAGCATGGAAATGCTGCCCTCCTGCTGCGTTGGTGACGTCATTTTCATCCCACGGTCTACAGACCTTCCGTTCTTCCACCTGGCACACCACCCCTGGTCCCCTGCGGTGTGTGCACTGGTGTGACCCACACAGCTGCCTCCAGAGCAGCAGCCCCAAAGCCCTCACTCTGCTGTAGGTATACAGACCACCTGCAAAGTCTAATGTACCGGAACTTCAGCCTCTTTCATGGCCTGATTGGTACACAGCTCTTCACTGCCATCCAATGCTTATCCTGAGACAGAACATTTAGAGTGCCCCCACGGGCTGCTGTGGGGAGCCTGCAGACCAGCAGCGACCCAGGTGTTTTATACACAGGGCGTGTGTGTTTGTTTGGTGGCGGGGGTGTGTCTGTGCCGGTGCTTACCTTGTTCTGCCTAAATGCCCACTGGGTGTTGACCCAGCCCATGGCTGGATGGGACCGGCAGGTCCTACAGAGCTAGGAGATAGGTCACGTGTATGAAAATACTAGGAATAGTTTTGCTTCATGAAAGAGGATGAGCTTCTGGACTTCCCTGGTGGCTCAGTGGTTAAGAATCGGCCTGCCAATGCAGGGGACAAGGGTTCGGGCCCTGGTCCAGGAGGACCCCACATGCCGCCGAGCAAACTAGGCCTGTGCGCTGCAACTACTGAGCCTGCGCTCTAGAGCCCGTGAGCCACAACGACTGAGCCCACATGCTGCAACTATTGAAGCCCACGTGCCTAGAGCCCGTGCTCCGCAACAAGAGAGACCACTGCAATGAGAAGCCCACGCACTGCAACGAAGAGCAGCCCACGCTCGCTGCAACAGAGAAAGCCTATGCGCAGCAACGAAGACCCAACCCAGCCCAAAATAATAAAAAAATTAAATAAATTAAAAAAAAAAAAAAAAAAAGAATCGGCCTGCCAATGCAGGGGACATGGGTTCCATCCCTGGTCTGGGAAGATCCCACATGCCGTGGAGCAACTAAGCCCCTGCGCCACAACTACTGAGCCTGCGCTCTAGAGCCCACGAGCCACAACACTGAGCCCATGTGCTGCAGCTACTGAAACCCGCGGGGCTAGAGCCCGTGCTCCGCAACAAGAGAAGCCACCGCAATGAGAAGCCCGCGCACCGCAACGAAGGGTAGCCCCTGCTCACTGCAACTAGAGAAAGCCCGCGTGCAGGGATGAAGACCCAACGCAGCTGAAATTAAATTTAAAAAATAAAATAAAAATTTTTAAAAAGTGAGATATCTTAGAAAAAAAGAGGACGAGCTTCTTTCAGGAAACAAATTCCTTCAGAAACTGTATTCTTAGCTCCAGAACTGGTTAGTATACTTGAAAGAGGCAAGCAGGCAGGTTAAGACACCTGTGATAACGGAAAATCTGTAGCTGGCCATCACCGTTGTCAGGCCCACATAATTGTTAACCACAGTATCTACCATTTGCAAAACGCTCTTTAAGGCACTGTTTTTGTTTTTGTTTTTGCGGTATGCGGGCCTCTCACTGTTGTGGCCTCTCCCGTTGCGGAGCACAGGCTCCGGACGCGCAGGCTCAGCGGCCACGGCCCACGGGCTTAGTTGCTCCGCGGCATGTGGGATCTTCCCGGACCGGGGCACGAACCCGTGTCCCCTGCATCGGCAGGTGGACTCTCAACCACTGCGCCACCAGGGAAGCCCTAAGGCACTGTTTTTCAAACTTGGCTGCACATTGGAATCACTTGGGGAGTTTTAAGAAATTTTGATGCCTGAGTCCTATCTCCAGAGATTCTGACTTAATTCGTTTGGAATAAATCCTGGGCATCAGGATTTTTAAAACTTCCCCTGGGTGATTGTAATACGCAGCCAAGTTTGAGACCCTTAGCCAAGCAGGGTTCAGCATTCAGGTTCATTACTGCATGCAAGTGCCCTGTGTGGCCTGACTGCTGAGGTCAGCGGGGCGGGGGATTGAACCCCACCTTGGCCCTGCCCCTCCCCTCCCCTCCCTAGTCAGGGCCGGACACAGACACCTGGTCATTAGCTCCCCCCAAATCTCCTGGCACCCCCAACTGTTGGAAAAGCCTTTGAGCAGCTGGGATGGGTAGGCTTTTAGAGATCAGAGGTATTTCCAGCTCCAACAAGACACAGGGCAGTGGTTTTCATTCTTGCCTGAACCAAGTGCCCTCTTGGCAGTCTTCATAAAATGCTGGGGCGCAGTCCCCACCCTCTGAGGTTTGCACATGGGAACTTAAAAAATTTTGGTGGGGGAGGGAGAAATGTCAAATGTAAGGGGATGTTTTAGGAGCAGTATAATGAATACCTAAATAGCTTTCATCAAGATTCATCCCTCGCCACGTTTGCTGTCTCTGTTCTCCCCTCCCCTCCCAGGTATGGAGCACACACTCTTTTTTGCTGGACCATTTAGTGGCACATATTGTGATTCTTCACCCCTAAGTACACTTTCCGATATCACCACACTGCCGTGATCACACTCAAGGACGTTGTCATAATAACGTCATCTGAATGTCGTTTGTAGTCGCATTTCCCCTATTTCCCCAATAATGTTCTTTATGGTTTTAAAAAAACATCCAGGGGCTTCCCTGGTGGCGCAGCGGTTGCGCGTCCGCCTGCCGATGCAGGGGAACCGGGTTCGCGCCCCGGTCTGGGAGGATCCCACATGCCGCGGAGCGACTGGGCCCGTGGGCCATGGCCGCTGAGCCTGCGCGTCCGGAGCCTGTGCTCCGCAGCGGGAGAGGCCACAACAGAGGGAGGCTCGCGTACCACAAAAAAAAAAAAAAAAAAAAAAAAAAGAGTGAATAGGATAGTTTGTTGTTTTTTTTTAACATCTTTACTGGAGTACAACTGTTTTAAAATGGTGTTAGTTTCTGCTTTACAACAAAGTGAATCAGTTATACATATACATATATCCCCATATCTCTTCCCTCTCGCGTCTCCCTCCCTCCCACTCTCCCTATGTAATCAAATTTAATTTTTAAAAATTGTAAATGGGGAATTTCCTGGAGGGCCAGTGGATAGGACTCCGTGCTTCCACCGCAGGGGGCACGGGTTAGATCCCTGGTCAGGGAACTAAGATCCCACATGCTGTGGCCGAAAAAAAAGAGACAACTATATTAGGGAAAAAAAGAATCAAAGCTCTCCCCTACCCCCGAGTCACTACTATTTCACCACCTTGTGAAAACTATTCAGGACTTGGAGATTTCCCTCTAATCTGTTTTATTTTAATATCATTTATTTTGAATTATAAAACTTGCATATGCTCACAGAAAATGTAATTGAAAAAGTACAGAAAAGTAGCTGCAACCTTACCGCTCAGGTATAAACTAATAATAATAGTTTGGTGTTTTCCTTTTACATCTAAGAATATTTAAAACACATTTTTCAGTCATTGTAGCTTTTCAGTGGTACTAACCAAACAAAACAGAAAAGTACAGAGCCATAATTTATAATCTTGCTGTTTGGTGGCATCTATAACAAGATCAGCCACGTACTAAGCACTCACAAGCCCACCACCCAGGTGCAGAGAATTTCTATTTTTATAAACATTGGCAACCATACTTTTTCCAGCAGTAAGCGCTCATTTTCGAAAATCTGGAACACAGACACACATTCATTTCCTCATTCAACATACTCTTCCTGAATCCTCATCTGTGTCAGGCCCTGCGCAATCAATGGTCAGCAAGACAAGCGAGCCCTTGCCCTCAGAAGACTCACAATACCCCTCGCTGTAGAACAGTAAAAGGAATAGCGTCAAATATCCATCTACCCACTCCCCGCAATTACCAAATGTCTGTATTGTAGTTGCTTCAGAGCCACAGGAAGGGAGGGCGGGAAGGAGGAAAAGAACAGAACTTCATTGACAAAGTGAAGCGCCTTTGTACCTCGACTGAATCCTATTCCCCTCCACCATGGCTTCCCAAGCTCATGAATTGGTTAAGTGCACTTCTATTTTTCACTGGACGTATCCATAACCAGAAACATCATATAGCCATGGCTATGTTTTTAAAATTTAGATAAACTGTGTCACAATGTATGTGTATGTCTGGCAACTTGTATTTTCAGACAACACGGTATTCTTTGAGCACCTAACTATGTTGATACATTGAATATGCTCTAATTCCTCACTTTATCTGCTTGTGTTCCATCACTATGTACGTCACAGTACATCCATTTCCCCAAAGCATTACTTGTGCATTCAGGTTAATTCCCAATCTTCTGCTGGAGCGACTGGGCCCGTGAGCCATGGCCGCTGAGCCTGCGCGTCCGGAGCCTGTGCTCCGCGACGGGAGAGGCCACAACAGTGAGAGGCCCACGTACCGAAAAAAAAAAAAAAAAAAACATCCAGGACCTAATCAAGTATCATACACTGCATTTAGTTGCCATGTTTCCCACTTTCTCCTTTAGTCTAGAACAGTCTCTCCACTGTTTTTTTTCATGACACTGACGTTTTGAAAGCGTCTCTGAATGTGGGTAGTTTTCTAAAGTTCCCCGGGTATTTCCCATGGGCAGCAGCAGGGTTGCGAAGCCCTGCGTCAGAGGACTGTGCATGGTGTTTTCCCCACAGAAATATTTCTGTGGGGGAACCCTGGGGGCTGCCCCTTCCTGCTTCTCAGTCCTCAGAGTGGGCTGCCCTGTTTGCTCTTTGGACGGCCTTCTACACGCAGCCCAGCCCTGACCCTGCCGTGATTATTTTTAATTGATCTAGAGTCACAAGCCCCTCTGATCATTACCTTCTCTGGTTGCCCATCACCTTCACCTCCTCCTTTCCTCTCCCTGCCAGCATCTCCTGTGCCCATTCTGTTTTCTGTGCTGGATCTTCAGGATTTTGAGCCCTCCATACCAAATGCTTGAGGCAGCCTCATAGAGGTGGGCAGGGCAGGGGTGGCATCTGCTCTCTCATCAGCAGCTGCAGTGGGTGGTGCAGAAGGCCCTGTGGAGGGGGTGACCCTTCTGAGGCTGCCCCCCTTCCCCTGCTCTAGCCACACCCGATTAAACTCCGTTCACTCTCCACCTTCCTGCTCATTCCTCCTTGACTTTTTTTTTTTTGGCTGAACCTACCCATTCTTTAAAACTCAGCTCACGTCACCACTTCTGGGAAGCCTTTTGCCTCCTTCCTTGGTTGGGGTCTGGGCCCTCCTGTGGGCTCCCCTAGCCCCTGGGCTGACGTCCATCCTAGCACGTACCAGGCGGCATTGCCTTTTCTTCTCCCCAACTAGACCATGAGCTGCTGAAGGACAGGGACTGAGTCTGGTGTAAGTCGAATTCCCCAGACTTTAGCATGGTGCCTTGCACCCTGTGGGTGCTGAGTCAGTGTTCCGTGAGTGAATGGAAGGAAGTGGAAGGGGAGCTGGGTCCAATTCTGAGAATCCTCTAGTCACAGTCTTCAAGACTAGAATCCTAGAATGTTAGAGCTGGGAAGGGCCTTCGTGAATTCTGGTCCAGCTCCTTCACTGAAGATAAATGAAAGTGCAGAAAGACAGAGATTCAGTGCCCCCAAATGGCAGAGTGAAATCTAACTGTGTCTCCTCTTTACTCTGCGTCCTTTCCCCCCGACTCACCTTTACTGCATTGGGCTATTTACTTATTTCATATTTCTAAATCCTGTTGACTTTCCATCATTCACAGATGGATAATCCTCCATATTGTCTACTGCAATATCCAGCCTCTGGTTGGCTATCTCTCCTTTCTGACCATGGGAAAGAGAAGTCCACTTTAATGAGAGTGTAAACAAGATGTAATCAGGAGAGCAAAGTTGTTGGTTGAAAACTAACCATCACAAAACCACTCCTCAACCTTGAATAAAGGCTTCTGTACTGCTTTGGAACATCACAGGGACCCCCTCTATGGGTATGGACGCCTGAGAGTTTACCATCAAGTTCACGGAAGCAGGTTTTCTATTCTCCCTCCTCTATGTGGAATTGGCCAACTAGCATGGGAGTCCAGCAGCACTGGCATCACCTGGGAGCTTGTGATAAATGCAGACTCTCAGGCCCCACCCAGACCTATGGGATCCTAGTCTGCATTTCAGCAAGATCTCCAGGAGATCCGTATGCACGTTATTTTGAGCAGCATGGCTGGGGCCCCTCACTGTCAAATACAGAGCTGAGTGGCTACACTGTTCTTCAGTATGTACCGAGTGCCCACCACGTAGCCTTGTAGGAACAGCAGGAGTGAACGCCTTGTCCCGTTGACCTGCCTTTCCCTCCTCGTCAGTTCCACCCTGCTGAGTCAGAATCAGGCACTGTCCACCCGATTCCTGCCCTCTCCCTGCAGCGGGGTCCTGACTGCTGGCAGCTGGCCCCTGACTCTTCCCTGCCCTCCTCCTGTCACACTGCCCCGTTGGTTGCTGCAGACTTTCTTGGCAGTGTCCAAACTGCCCTGCTGTTCCTCAGCAGTGACCCACTTCTGCTTGTAAGTGGAGGCTATTGACACCGGGTTCCTGTCTCCTTCCTGCTCTGCTTTACATCCTCATCTCTCGGAGCCTTCTCTCCTACCTCTGGGCCCTTCTCTGCCCCTTCCATGGGTTCCCTTGATCCAGTCTCCTTCTGACTCAATCTGGAGCATATCCAAACTAGCTCCCTCTTTCCGGAGTACCTTCTCTCTCTCACTGCTATCCAGCTCTTTTTTCCCCCATCTTTAAACACATCTAGTCTTCCTTGTTCTAAAAAATGTTGTTGACTTTGGTAACCCTTCATACGACCAACCCACACATTTCTTCCTTCTTACTTTGCCAAATTCTAGGAAGAGTGATCAGCACCCCTTACCTGCACTTCCTCACTCCTACTCATCTCAGAATCCCTTGCAATGTGCCAGATGCTTCTTTCATTTTATTGAAACTGATCTCTTGAAGGTCACCAATGATGTCCCAATTCCTGAGTCCAGTAGATCGACTTCTTCATTCCTACCCCCTTGACCTTTCTGTAGTGTGACGTTACTAGTCACCTCCTTTTTTTGGACTTCCTGGCACAAGACCATTTTACTCTTCCTTCTGTCTTGTGCCCACTCATTTCTATCTCCTTTTTTTTTTTTTTTTTGCGGTAGGCGGGCCTCTCACTGCCGTAGCCTCTCCCGTTGCAGAGCACAGGCTCAGCGGCCATGGCTCACGGGCCCAGCCGCTCTGCGGCACGTGGGATCTTCCCGGACCGGGGCGCGAACCCGCGTCCCCTGCATCGGCAGGCGGACTCTCAACCGCTGCGCCACCAGGGAAGCCCTCTCTCTCCTTTTTGACTCCTCTTCTCTCACATCCTAAATGCAGGTCTTCATGGATGTTCTTCCCTTGGCCTTGGTATCTTCTTGTTCTATACTAGGAGTTTCAATCAGCAGCCTGTGGGTCATATATGGCCCTCACATTTGTTTTGTTTCTCCCATTTGGTATTTTAAGAATCTGAAAATTTCGTACAAAAATCTGGATTTTCAGCTTCTTTGGGGGAAAAATTGCAAGGGATCTGGCAATACTGGAACCGTATCCCTGAAGGCAGCCATCAGCTGGAGTTAGGTAGTGGATGACCCCTTTAGATGGGAACTGTGTTCTTCAGACCACCTCCACTCCGACCACTCCCCCACCTGTCTAGTACTGTATGCATTTGAGTGTAAGATTCTGCTTTCTCTGAGCTCGTCCCCTCCACTGCTGGAGCTCCTGTCATCATCCATCTTAGAGTGGGCCCCAAACGTATACCTTCTCTCCTCCTCTCTCTTCCTTTTGAATTCCAGGCAAGCATTTGAAGCCTTCTATTGAGTATCTTTACCTGGTCTGCTCCTTGTCCCTCAAACTCGGTGTTGGGGGTAGGAGTGCTGGTGAATTACACTTCTCTACCTGTTTGGGTTGCACCAGTTGAGAATAGACATGAGTCTAGATGAGGCTTGAAACGCAGTGTCATATCCATCCAGCTCTATGGATGGGCATGGTAGGACTGCAGCACCTTCAAGAGTGACTGCCAGAGAGGGGTGGGCTCCAGGCTTGTCTTGCCACGGAGGCAGGCTTTGGACCCTGACCACATAAACCTACCACATGCTTGCAGAAGTGGAAGAAGAGAGTGCATGCAGTTTAGGGACAGGCAGTCCCCCAAGCAAAATCAGTGAGGCCACAAGCTTCCTCCCTAATACTTCCCCAAGATGTGGAAACTGTTGCTTGGAATTCTGATTTTATGGAATGGGGTAGGGTAGGAATGCAGAGAAAGGAATTGAAGGGCTCAGGGTTCTCCCTTCATTCACCTGTCATAAACTTATTATAGATTTACATCCTGCTCTTTTAGTTAACCCATCTTGGTTAACTGAGACACTGTCTTTCATGCCACTCGGGTTTAACACCACATCTGTTGTTGGCGTGTGGATTCTGTTTCCAAAGCGCTTCATGAATTGCAACTCTCTTCCCCCAAGCCACTTCCTCGAGAGCTCCGACTCTCTCATTTCTTTTGCCTGGACTACTGCAGTAGCTTCCTAGGTGTTTTTTTTTTCCCCTCTGGCTTTTGGTCTGCTCCCTGGTCTTCCTCCTCGATTCACCCTGCACATCATTGTTGGAGTGATCTAAGCAAACCTTTATCATATAGAGCTTCCTTATCAGGAAGCCTTCTCGGGATCCCAATTTTGGAGAGTAAATGACCAATACTTAGCATTGCTTCTAAGGTCCTCTTTGACTTCCTAACCTCTCTTTTAACCTTACTGAAATCTCCTTCCTTTCAAACACTCATTTGCTTTCCCAACATTTAGCGAGTACCTACTATGTTCCAGGAACTGTGCCAAGTACTGTGGATAGAGACATAAGACTGTGATATTCTTTCTTTGTGCCTTTTCTTGCCCTATTTCATCACTTGGAATGTTCTTCTCTGTGGGCTAAAATGTTATCTTTTAGTTTCAGCTCAAATGTAACCTCTTCCATGAAATCTTTTTTAATCCACTGAACAAGAAATAGTATCTGGCTTCTCTGCCTTACTGGCTTTTTCAGTGGTCTTCCTACATAGTGATATCTTATTTACATATTTGATTCCTTACCTGGCTGCAGTCTTCCCGAGGGCCAATGCTATGTCTTTTTCAACCTTGCGTTCTCTGTGGTGCCTGTGCTGTCCTAGCACGTAGGAGGCAGTCTATTGATGAGTGTATAAAATTGCATTTTCTCCAAAGCTGGAAATAGAACAAACCCAGAGAAAAGTGTTTAAGAACACAGATAGATTAAGCGTGATCCTAGGTATTACTAAATATAGCTGTACAGAGACAAATATGTCATGACTAATTATTTGTGCGCCACCTACAATCCGTTTTGAAATAAAGCAGTATGTTCAGACGTTAAATAATGTTTCTTATCTCTTCCTTTTCATTCCTACTGTAACCAACTTCAGTTTTTATTGCTTTACTGAAGAGCCAGAGGTTTCCTTATAAACTTCTTTAAAATCAGATGCCAACTTTTGCCGGTCCATCCACTGTAACTCTGCCAAATTATTTCTGCTAAAACTGCTGTACACACCGTCCCTCCTGTGCTTAGAGACCTTTCATTGTTTCTCTTTGTCTGTTGTATCGGGTCCCAATTTCCCTTGACCTTCCTGGCCCTCCCAGCGGCCTTTCCCAGGCTGTTGTCCTGTTTCTCCCCAGCTTGAACTCAGGCCAGCCAGGTAACACCCCCTCCACTTGGGTACCATTATCTTCCCTAGTCTCTAAAGGCTCACCTAAAGCCCATCCACTTCCGTGAAATCTTTATCATTTCAGCTGAGGGTAAGTTCTTCCTCTCACTGTTAGCAGCTGTTTCCAAACCTGGTTGCTCATCAGAGTCAGATGCACAGCATTTCAAATCCAGATCCAAATTCTGCAGTAAGGTTTGGAATTCTGCATTTCTGTAAAGCTTTACCAAAAGATTCTGATGTGCAACAGTTCTGGGAACCAGTGACTTTCAGGACCCTACAATTTCATGATAGGATCTCACATTGCCTTGTGTGGTATTTATGGATCTATCTAATCTCTCCTTCCTGAAGGACTCTTCCTAAAGTCGGGACCATGTCATTGAGTTATCGTGCCTTTGGCAGGATATCTGGCTTACAGTAATACGAAAAATTACTCAACAAGTGTTTGTTGAATGAACGAATGATTGCATGCATGTATGAGAGGCTTTTTCGAAGAGATGAGATGGCGGGTAGAAGTTAACTTTTAATGCAGCCTGAAATTGAGAGGAAATTCAAGTGGAGAGAGGAGCTTTAAATTTCAATATTTTGTGCAAAAGGCAGGTGATAATCAAAACTTTGGGGAGTCACTTTGAAATCTCTTTGCTTCCAAGGTCAAAATATTGCTCATAGATGGAATTATTTCCAGTTTTGAGAAAATGCTTATCTTTAACTTTTTTTTTTTTTTTTTTTTTTTTTTTTTTTTTTTTACGGTATGCGGGCCTCTCACTGTTGGTGGCCTCTCCCGTTGTGGAGCGCAGGCTCCGGACGCACAGGCTCAGCGGCCATGGCTCACGGGCCCAGTCGCTCCGCGGCATGTGGGATCTTCCTAGACCGGGGCACGAACCCGTGTCCCCTGCATCGGCAGGCGGACTCCCAACCACTGCGCCACCAGGGAAGCCCGAAAATGCTTATCTTTATAAGAATTTCCAATGTGTATCCAATTATTTGGTTGATTCATTTCTGGCTTTCTGATGATCAACTGGGTGTTTTTAAAATAGAATGTTTCAGCTCTTCCAGGATCTGGTCCCTGAGGTTGCTCTGGCAACCACCTTGAAAACTCCGGAAAGCTTTATCTGAAGTTTCCAAACTTCTCAGATTTTCCAGCTGCCACATGGTTTTTTAGCAGTTGCCTTGACTGAAGGATTAACATTAAATCTTAATTAATTTAACTAAATTTCCTAAAACTCCTTCAACCAACCCCGCCCCGCCCCCCTGCCCTGCCCAGCATTCCGAGCAGCATTGCTGTATATGCCTCTCTTGAATGTACTGGTGTTAAACCCTGGATCTTCAGGGAAGTATGATCTTCAGCAGCGTGTTAACCAGGCATCAGACACACACTGCCCGGGAGACCTCCCTCTGTGGCCTGATAGTTTATTTAAAACATAATCACTGCACCTATGGCTTCCAGGCATGTCTCTGGTTTTACTGAAAAGCCAAATAGAGGAAAAAAACAGGTCGCTGCTGAGAAGCACGTGTGGTTTTTGATTGTCATGATGAAGTCTTTGCACAGTTCCAAGCAGTATGGTGGACATCACAACTCTCACCTTGTTTCACTTGTTCAGTGTGTGTTGGTTCATACACTGTCCCCTGTATATGGAGGGAGGGGAGAGACCGAAGAAAAAGGCAGACCACTCCAGACTGGTAGGTGGCAGGTTTAATAAGCAAGGGCGCTTACCTACAAGGTTGTTTTGGGTGCCAGCAAGATGAGCACATCTCCACACCCGCCCCCTAGAATCTTAAAAGTTTTTATAGAGGCCTTAACCGGGTTAGTCATGTATTCAGGCCACAGGGTCTCAATAACACCCCACTCTCAAGGACATGTCCTTGGAACAGGTCCCACTGTGAGAACAGTAGACAGAGTGTATATTCCAAGGGCAGGGGAGGGGGTGAGGAGCCTTTGATTCCCTGGGACCTGCCTCAAGGATCAGCCAGCAATCACGTCCTCTGGATGACCTCCTCCAACACTTCATCCTTCATGACCGGCCATTACAATCTTAAATGTCCCCTTCTATAATGTGCCCTGAGCGGTCAGCCGGGGGTTTCCTCAGCACGGAAGTGGCTCGTTTGGAGGCTGTCTGGCTGCCTTGAAAACGGATGCCACAGTCTAGACACATGCAAGAGAAAACACAGATTAAGTTAATGATTCCTAAAGTAAGTAACAATTTTTCATCAAGAGCCCTGTTGGAGCTCAGGGCAGGCCACCCCAAACTATGCCTCAATGGCATATTGATTATTTTGAATTAAAGTTACTTAAGAAATGGTTGATGCAAAAGGGACAATTTCACCCTTCTCTCTGTTTCCCTGAAAAGCAATAAATAGTCTCTCATGTGAAAGGTGTACTCCCTGCATCTGGATGTAGAAGATCACCCTTATCACCAGAGATAGGGAATTTGGGGCTGAGAAGCCAGGTAAACATACCTTGTTACTGCTTTCATTTACTACCCCAAGACCAAACTGTTTAGATTCTTCACTAATTAAGCACCCAAAGCTTAATTTCTTTGTCCTGTCAATTCCTCACAAATTTATTGTTTCTTTGTCTAAAAAGTATAAAAACTGCCTGCCCCTGGCCACGTCTTGGGTCCCATTTCTGTAAGACCTCCATGCAGATGAATTAAAATTTGTTTCTTTTTCTCCTGTTAATCTGTTTTGTGTCAATTTTATTATTAGTCCAGCCACAAGAACTCAAGAAGGGTAGCGGCGGAAATTTTCCCCCTCCCTGACGGCCCTATGATCTGAATCATTGATTTATGAAGTCCCCTAGGCTGGGGGTCAGGTCACTCGGGGCATTCATCTGTGCCTTTATGGGAATTAATAAAGATGACACATTGGCAGACTCATCAGGTATGAACATACTACATTCTGTTTGGAAAATGGCATGGGTGCCTCCTTAAGACATAATGTCCAAGGCCATACTCTTCTGGAGGACAGCTTTTCTCATTAGAGACGTTTCAGTGTTCAGTAAGGGCAGGCTTTGTTGGCTTAATCATTTGAAGCTTGCTGGGTGAATTTTGTAAGGGCTTCTGTGTGTGTGAAAATGTCCTCCAGGCCAATGGAGAGGACAAAGATGGTGGCCAAATGATTGTACCAGTGGAGAGCAGAATGTGTCCATCTGGCCTTGAGGAGACGGGGGCTGGCAGTTTTAGGACTTGAGCTGGTCGAACGTACCATCCATGTCAGCTGGAGGAAGGAGGCAGCACTGCCAGGCCCGAGAGATGGATTGGGGGCCGGGGTATGCCACGCTAGGACTCCCACCTTCACCCTCTTCCAATGGTACATGTTCCACTCCAGCTACAGTGTGTTTTAACAGACCCAGCTTGCAGCAGGACAGTGGGATCCCACCAGAGACTGAGTCGTTACCCCTTACCCTGGGGGGGCCAGGTAACTAACCCATCCTGGTGGTATATCCCACTGCAAATTCCAGTAGGTAACTTCCTTCCCAGGCGCCATGGGGCTTAGGGTTCTGAGCAGCAGAGCAGGTTGATACACGGTGAGAGTCGGGACAATGGCTGTTTCTTATCATTTCCACACCTTTATAGTGTTGGGTGCATCGGGAGGTGCCCCCAGTCTGGTGTATGTGGTAACAGGCTCTACTGGTTGATCATTCAAATCCATTAAAGCCTGGAACAGTACTTTAGTCTACCTGGCCAAGATCATTTTACTTGTTAGGAATTTTATCTGCTGCTTTACTATTTCATATTATCTTTCTGTCAGTCCTGCTGCTTGTGGGTTATAGGGGAGATAGAACGTCCATTTAATGTCATGTTCTTCTGTCCAGTCTTGCATATCATGACCTTTGAAGTGTGACCCCTGATCACTGTCTGATCGATGAGGGTATCCATACATGGTACTCAGTTTCTTTAATCCCTTAGTGGTGGTCGCCTGGTTGGCATGGCAACAGGGAAAAGCTTGGGTTAAGCCAGACGCAATGTCTACGCAAACCAAGCCATGCTTAAAATGTTTGCTCAGAGGGAGGTGGCCAATATAATCAATGTGCCAATCCCTCACTGGTTGGGGACTTTGTGGATGGTCCCAGACTCCTTTGGCAGTTGCCTTGGGTATAGTTTTGAATACACAGGGCATGCTGTTACTGCATTAACCAAGTCACTGTATTTCAAGGGCAGCCTAGCATTCTTGGTAATGTGTCATCCCACTCAAGTGCTGTGGTAGCTGCTCTTTCTATGTATCCTATCTTCTGTATATACTGGAGAGTCAGTTGCTAGGGCCTGTACCCGAGCTAGGGCATCAGCTTCCTGGTTGCCGGGGGTATCAGCGCCTTCTGAGCTGGGGCATGGATGAGTGAAGACTGCCTCAGGCTCTAGCAGATGAACCCAAATGTCTTTCCGTGTACGCTGACCCCACAAGGGTTTATTTATGATCACCCATCCCCTGACTTCCCATTGTCTAAGCCACAGGATTAATTCCTTTAGAACAGCCCAACTGTCAGTGTAAAGGGTTAACAGCCTGGGCTCATGAGTAATCACCAGCCAAACTGCTCTGAGTTCAGCCCATTGGCTGGTGTGGTTTGTTCCTGTTTCCAGGCGTCTGTATACCAAGCATCAGCGGGAAACTCCCCCATTCCCTCTCTGTAGGCCATAGGGACTGCTATGGGAATAGAAATAGGGTCATTTGGAGGATATACATACTTTACAGGTCCTAGTAACACCTGCATTTTTAGAGACAGTGGGCTGGTGGACAGGTGCTTCTCTGCAGCAAATGAGCATGCCATTGAGTCAAAGTGGGAGCCAGGGCAGAGGTGGGTCAAAGGAACGTATTCCAATCCATCCCTTGACAGGAAGGGATGTTCTTACCATGATATGCTGCTCCTTTGTGAGACATTCTCCCTGGAGGAGTACTGTGTACATTGCTAGGAGCTGTTGCTCTATGGGGGTGTGTCAAGTTTGTGCCCCCTTTTAGAGCTGGGACCAAAATCCTCGGGGTACTCTCTCCTTCTCTTGTCTCTGCCACAGTGCCCAATACCTAACTTCCAGAGTCACAGATTCATGTAACTCAAATGGTAGACCTGCTGGGGAGATGCCCAGAGCTTTAATCTGCTTCACTAGGATTTTTGCCTTCTCAAAGGCGGCTTGGTACTGTGATCTCCACTCCCACATGTACCTTCTCTTTCCCAGGCAGAGAGGGGATGGAGGCACCCTGCCAGGTGGGGAATAAAAGTCCTCCAAACCCCAAATCCCTGCAAAAGCTTGCATCATTTTCGTGTTCTTAGGGGTTTGGATAGGCTTGTATCTTATCAATCACAGCTTCTTGGACAACATGCATCTTACCTGACCAAATGATTCTCCAAAACTTTGTGGTGACGCCTGGACCTTCAGTTTTCTGCATTTTTACCACTTATCTCTCCCTCACAGATATTCCAGCAAAGCCTGCAGAGTGTCCTGCAGCAGAGGCAAGTCTTCTTGTGTTAACATTGTATCATCACTAATAGGCCTATTTTACTGATGTGGGGAAGAAAAACAGGGACAGATCTCAGGTTACCATCCCATGATATATTAGGATGCTGTGCAGGTAGCCTTGCAGGAGTACTTGAAAGATCCACTGTTGTCCCTCACGTATGAAGACAAATTGATCTTATCAGAAACCCGTACTTGTCAGAGTCCTTTCCGTGCATCTCCTTGAAGATGAAGTACTTTTTCAGGAACATTTATATTAATGACATATATTTATATAAAATAACCTAAAGAAAGTTTAGCTCATTTCTTATTTGATAATGTTTCCCATGTAACTTAACCTATCGACTAAGCCTAATTAGTTTAATATCTCTCTTTTATAAGGAGAGAAAACACATCTTTTGAGATGTTCCAGGGGCCCTCGGGAAAACCCCAAAGTTAGTTCAAAGTCAACAGAACTTCATTTAGAATTTGATTTGGGGGATTTTTAAAATTTTGTCCAAAACTTATAGCTGATTCACTCTGTTATAAAGCAGAAACTAATACACCATTGTAAAGCAATTATACTCCAATAAGGATGTTAAAAAAAAAAAAGAAAAAAAAATCAAAAGTTTAAAACGCTTGATTAATTAGGGTTATAGGTCACTGTGAAACAATACTTAGTTATCCGTTTAACCAAAGTGACAACTAAAGACTTCAAAGGCAAATGCAGAGTTATATAGTTATAAAAAAAAAAAACTTAGCTCTTTTAATAGAGAAGATTCAGTTTTCTCAAGACCTGATAAAGGTGATATTAAGCACAGGAAATTATTTTTATAAAACACAGAATCTTTGTTTTCTAGGCAGATTACTTAAAAGGTAAAGAAAAATCTTTCATAATCTTATCAAGAACAGACCAATAGTCCAAAAACCTTTTTTCCTTTTAACAGATGAAAGAAAACTGAGTTTCAGTTTTGTATAAGTACATTATTGATATTAAAGCTCATTTTTTTCTTTAAGCCAATTAAATAGGGCTCTTTTATAAAGTAACTTTGGTGATACTTTCCACAGGTAGAAACACTTGCACATATACATAACCTATATACACATACATGCCTAAACAGACGGACCCAAACAGAGACCCCATAGCTTTCATTCCAAAACTTTAGCCATGAATTAGGTTCTCATTCACATGGCTAAAGCTTTTTACCAATATTTGTGAGGAAGACTTTTAAGATTTACATTTGCCCTTGACAAATACTGTCAAGGAGGCTGTGGACTCGATTTTGGGCAAGGGAGCATCTATAACAGCTTGTATTTTAAAAAGCTTCTTTCTCCCCCTTTTTCTCTTCAGTCTTTGTGGGCAATGACTTAGTTATCTCTTGGGGTGTTTACATTTCAAAGACATGACAAGATTTACAATTTCAAGGGACAGAGGAAGAATGGAAGTTTGCTCCTGGGAGTTTTGGGTGGCTATTTATGTACTCTCGGAAGTCTAGGGTAATTGCTATTTAAAATTTTCCTTTGTATTAGGGGTTGGATGACACGGGGCACTCTGTTTCACTGTCAGTTACCCTAATATCCTCCCCTTCATTACCCTCACTTTCCCAGGGATTCTACCTCTAGTGTCCTAACCAGGCTTTGTCACAAGTGCTGAGATCTCAATCTGCAGCAGCTTGTGCCCTCCTAGCTTTGCAAAATGGCATACTAAGGTCTCCAGTTTTCTATTCTGTTCTCCCACCTGATCTGCCAGCCCCAAAGCTAGCAAAGTAGTGGACAACTGCAAGTTTTGTTTTTTTTTTTCTTCTAGTTTCTGCTCTTCTTCCGACTCTCCAACCTGATTTTTAGCCTGCAGTCGGGCATTGGTGGCCACTGACCTGCCCACGGTGAAGGCCATTTACTGGATCAGCCATTCATTTCTCTTCTTTGCCACAGTGTGCTATGCAGAGTTTTCCAAACAAACGCATTAAAGCAGTGGCATTCTGGGGGCTTCCCATACTCGTGCAGTGGTCCACAATCATCTCACATGTAGGCCACCTCTCCCCACATAGAAGTTTCTGGCCAACGTGGGATTTCCCTCGCAGATGCCTCTTTCCTAAAGCCCATTTCTTTAGCGTCCTGGCTGGCTCACCAATTGTTGGTTTGTAAATTAGTCTTTGTATACAGAGGGCAAGGAGAGACCAAAGAAAGAGGCATATCACTCCAGATTGGTAGGTGGCAGGTTTAATAAGCAAAAGAACTTATTTATAAGCCTTGTCTTAGGTGGCCGTAAAAGGAGTAGATCTCTGCACCCACCCACCAGAATCTTAAAGTTTATATAGAGGCCTTAATGGAGTTCAGTCTCATATTCAGTCCACATGGTCTCAACAACACCTTACTCTCTCAAGGATGCATCCTTGGAACAGCTGCCACTGTGGGAACAGTAGGCCTAGTATATCTTCCAAGGACAGGCGAAGGGGTAAGGAGCCTCCAATTGCTCTGGTCCAGCTTGAGGATCAACTGGTGGTGATGTCCTCTTGATGACCTCCTCCAATACCTTGTCCACATGTATGTGATGTGTGTGTGTGTCCAGGGGTTTACGTCTGTGGGTCCACACTCAGTAGTCCTGGTTGAGTCAGGGCCAAATGACCTTGGGCAAGTTACTGTGACTTCTCTGAGCTTCAGTTTCCTGCTCTGTAAAATAAGGCTCATGAAAGCACCTACTTTAGAGCTTGTTGCAAGGACTACATGAGATAAGGCAGTAAACACTTAACACAGTGGTTAGGGCTGAATAAACATTAGCTGTTATTACTATTATCAACCAACATATATGCATATAGTCAGCTTCATTGGGAGAAAGGAGAAAAGCATGTGCTATTTATTACCCAGTATTAAATCTGTCTGTTTTAGTACTTTGACCTGACTTTTGATCCTCCTGTTTCAGTGTAATTTTTAATTGTTCTGAAACACATAGCACTAATGTATATTCTAAGCAGCCTCTACAAGGCCTCGGCTCCCTGAAATTAAAGCAGCCTTCAGAAAACAGCTTGGGAGTCACAGACAGGAGGACACCAGTAGCCCTTATACTTCAGTCAAACATTTCCGGAGTTCTCTGTCTGAACAGCTTCAGAGAAATATACACATTCATAAGACCCCCTCACTCCTTAAACTCACTGAGAATCATCTTATTGAGACAGATTTCTTACACGGCACCAGGGAAAACGTGAGAGATACTGAGGGGTCAAGAGGAGATGTGTACTGGCCCGTTTCCTTTGCTCTTTGCACAGAGGTAAACACACACTGTGGACCCTCACTTTGCAAAAAGTGTGAATAGCTGCATGCTTTGCACTTCCCCGGTGGCAGGAGGACGTGATTTGAGGGACTTGCTGTGTCTCCCGCATCTTTACCCTGTGAGGTGGTATAAGGCTGCCTAGCCCAGGCCCTGGTACATGCTAGGCCCTGAATAATATCTGTTGAATGAGTGGATGGAATGAATGAGCTGACCACGATTAGAATTCCAGGGAGGAGCGATTAATGGGACCTACGGGTCATTCCATTCAGGCACTCATTGATGAGTTTTCATTGAACACCTACTCTAGGACACCTGCCAACACTGTCCCCGAGAGCTGCAGGGGCACAGGAGAAGCACGGGCTGTCCCCACCTTATAAATGGATTGTTTGCCTTCCAGAAATTCACCTGAAAGTTGATTGTTTGACTTAGAAACCCCTTTTCCACCTGCTGTTCAGTCTTTTGGCCAATCCAGAGAGTCATGTCACCTATGTGGTGAGGGATAGGATCACTATTACTGTAGAACTTTATCGCCACATAAAGTTGTGTTTATCTCATGTACCTTCCCAAAGACAAACAAACAAACAAAAAAAGCCCTTATTCCCATATGCCTGTCCAGCTACTGCCCTTCACCAGCCTCCTTTTCACAGCCACACTTCTCCCAAAAGTGATTGAAGTGGCAATCACTTCCCTGTCCCCGAATCCGATGGGCGTCTTTCCCTCCTGTGATGTTCATCTCCCCCCAGCAGTGTTTGGCCGTCCATTTCTCTTTCCATCTTTAACCACCAAGATCCCCTGGCTTTCCTGACCCTGTGTCCTCTTGTCCTGCCTGTCTGGTTGCCCTTTCTTAGCCTTCTCGGTCTGCTCTTCTTTCTGTGCTCATCCCTTGAATATTGGTGAACCCAAGGACTTAATCCTGGACCTTGTTCTTGATCTCATCTCACTCTGCTTTGTCCTACCAGGCAATCTGAATTTCATTTAGCATCAATGTTTCTATAACCTCTAAATCCCTCTTCTGAGGACCAGTTCTCTACACCCAGCTCTCCTACAGACACCTCAAATCCTGGCCAGTCCTGAGCCCTTATCTTCCACCCACCCCCCACAAAACATTTCCTCTTCCAATGCTACTCATCTCCATGAATCCATGAACTAGCTGTTGAAGGTTTCTGAGAGTAATCCTTGATTCCGCCTCTCCCTCACACTCACCTCTCATCTAATCAATTTCTAAGTTCTACAGATAGAGCCTCCTAAGTATTTTTCAAATCTATCAATGTGACTCCATCCCCCCTGCACCCATCCTGACCTAACCACCACTCTCTCTTGCCTGGACCACTGCAAAGAAAGGATGAGGCCAGAGGATGACTCTTCCTCTTCAGGGCAGCCTTCCCAGAATTCCAGACCCCCAGACCTTCAACCATCTGTTTTGCCACCCATTTTATCACATTCTTCTTCATAACAGTATGTGTTTTCCACACTAGGACATAAGCTCCATCCAGACAGGGGTGATGTCTTATCCCCTTTTTCTATAACCCTCACAGCCTATAGGACCTGGTATATAATGAATGTTGGGTGAATGGGTGAGTGAATAAATACAATGAATATGTGTCTGAGTTTTGCTTGGGAATCACAGAAGCCAACACTCCCTACTGTAGCCTTGGCTTCTCAAAGGACAAGTTAGCTCCGGGAGTGGGGTGTTGGGGGCAGATGCATAGAGTACACGATTCTTTGGATTAGAAGCAGGGATGGAGATTTGGGGAAAGAATGGAGCACAGTATGAAGACTTGTGGGTTTATAAAGTAGACTGAGAACTTTGGAAGGAGGTTTCAAGGAGCCTAGAAGGGAACTGAGAGGCACTCCATGGGGCAGAAGGAGCTGTGGGGCAAGGAGTGAGGTCCTCAAGTGGGATCTGTCTTTCCATCCTCTCCTGCCCTTCTCTGCTCTTTCTTGGCTGCCCAGAGGTGGGAATGATGAGAAATGGAGATGAGAAAGGTGGGGAAATGTTGTGTTCTTGCAACAATCTAGTGCAGCTTCTTGTTGGGCCCCATTGGAGCTCCTACATCTATCGAAAGGACTGAAGGGAGCCCCTGCTGGGAGCCTGGAGTGGGGACCTCAGGAACAGCAGAGGGTTCTGGACAATAGCTGGGGACAGGTGACAGGTGGCCTTTTGTCACTTTCTCATAACACTGGCCAACCCATTCTGCTGCTTCACACCTGTGCCCTGACAGTGGGGAGAAGTAGGAGGAGGCTACCCTGAGGCACTCACTGTGCATGTGTGTGCATCTTAATATGCTCGGGCTGCTATAACACAACATCCATAGACTGGGTGGCTGAAACAACAGAGATGTATTGCTAAGCTGGGAAGTCTGAGATGAAGGTGGCAGTGTTGTAGTGGTCTAGTGAGGGCTTTCTTCTTGGTTTGCAGATGGCCATCTTCTTGCTGTATCCTCACATGGCAGAGAGAGAGAGATCATCTCTCTCATGTCTCTTCTTATAAAGGCACTAATCCCATTCATGAGGGCTCCACCCTCATGACCTAATTACCTCCCATAGGCCTCACCTCCAAATATCATCACATTGGAGACTAGGCTTCAACATCTGAATTTGGGGGGGCACGTTCATTCCGTAGCACTGCTTATCCTAGCAAGGGCCGGTGTTAGCAAATCTGTTTCCTTCCTCCTTTGAACCTATTATGCTTATACTTCCATTTTGCTTGTCCCCACCTTCTGCTTTGGATTTTATAGTCACTTAGGTGTTCAACGTATCTCCCCTTGTCTATTGTAAGCTCTTTGGGTCTTACTCATTGCTGGGCCTCCTGCCATATTTAACCCAGCACCTTGGGTGCTTAGAGCTCAGAGAGTTGAGCTGAGTTTGAATTTGCACTGATTCTCCTTTGCTCAAGCCCTTCATGACCAGTTGTACACATCTGTAAGGGACCAGCCAGGGCTGGGGCTACAGTCTGTGGATATGCGACAAACAGATACTAAACTGGCGCCAGACCCACTGAACCTGAGGCTTGCTAAATTAGTGTTGAACTGGCACTATTTTTCAGTCTACTGAGTTGGCTCTTACGGTTTTTCATACTCAAAAATTAACTTGATGTTGGCGATAGCTTTGTTTGTGTGGGGAAAAGAGTAGTTTATTTATAAACTCAACAAAAAATTGCCCTGTGTGCCAGCCATTGTTCTAGGCATTGTGAATAAAGTTGTGGACAAGACAGGCTGCCCTCATGGAACAGTCTAGTGTGGAAAACAGACAACAAACAAGTAAACAAGTGCATAATTGATGTATTTTCAGGAAATGATGATAAGTGCCATGAAGAAACTAAAGCAGATAAGGAGAGAACCATGTCGGATGGAGAGGGAAGGCTCATGTGAGGAGGTGACCTTGAGTAGATTCCTAAATGATGAGGCGGAGACAGATGTGAGCATGTCTGGGGAGGGCCTCTCCAGTCAGAGGCAACAGCACACACTAAGGCCCTGAGGTGGGAACAGACAGGCAGGGTATCAGGAACAACAAAGGGACAGATGCCACTGGAGTAGAGTGAGCAAGGGAGCCATGGTGGGGTGTGGGGTCACAAGGGCACAGAGGCCAGATCATGTAGGCCCTTAGAGGTCATTGTAAGGAGTTTGGGTTTTATTCTAGGAGCAATGGGAGGGTTGAGCAAAGAACTGACATGATCTAATTTACATTTCAAAAAGATCTTTTTGGCTACTAGGTGAAAATAGATTGGGAGCAGGAGTGGGGTGGAAGAGGGGAGACAGGTCAGGAAGAGACTGCCGTTGTTCCTGTGAGAGCTGGTAGAGGCTGGGACTGGCCCAAGGTGTTTCCGTGTTTCTGCAGCAGGTTCTCTTTCCCCATGGCTGCCCGCTAGGCTGTGTGCCTGCCTCTGGTCTTCCACTGCCTCTGATTCAGGCTGTTTCTTTCGACTCGTTTGCTTCCCATTGTCTAAGTGCAGCCTGCAGCACATTCTGTTGTTCAGCTGTTGGTCTCGCCCACCAGCCTGGGGATGCCTGAAGCATAGTCTCAGTGCTCATCTAATGCGTCCTGGCGCCTCCAGTGCCTGCCACAGTGTTTGACACCTCATGGTAGGCTTTCACTGCACGTTTGTTGAATGAATAAATGGTGAGTTTGCTGAGCACTTACTGTGTAATGTACTGATAGAACAATTGTATGGAGAGAGACCCACAAAGACACATACAGACAAACACAGACATCCACATGCACAATAGTGACTCAGGAAAGATGAGGAAATCATTCTTCAGGAGCATGGGGAAGTATATTACTTAGGAGTCATTATTGACACACAAAAGGATCAGATTCCACAGAACACATGTTTCTAGGCATAGGAATTAGTGGAGAAAGAGGATTTTAAAAATTTGCAAACACCTAGAAATAGATTGGAGAGGGAGAAGGAAGATACATTGGTTAAATTTTCAAGGAAGTTTAATTGCTGCTTTTTACAAATTATATGGAATATTTGGGCTGAAAAGAACTGTAGGGGTTGTGCAGTTCAAACACCACTTCTTACAAATCATAGTTATTATTTATGGAGTGTTACTATGTGCCAGACGCTATTTTAAGAGCTTCACACATATTAACTCATTTAATACTCATAACAGTCCTATGAAGTCGATATGATTATTATTTCCATTTTATACATGAGGAAACTGAGCCCATTGAGATTAAATAGTTCACCCAAAGTTCTACAGCTTAATAGGCAGGTCTACAGCCCAAGTCTCTTGTTCCTTAATCTAATACTATTTTCACTAAGAAACTGTCACTCGAGCCCTTACTGGAAGCAAAAGTTATAATATTATTTTGGTTTTTTTCACAATATTAATTTGCTAAGTCAAACTTCTGGTAAACCTTGGCACGATGCAGCTAATATTAATCTTAGACAGACTTTGGACAAACCCATCTGTATGTACTTGCATTCAGACCACCCCCTTACCTGGGCAGTCTGGAGGGCTATATTGGAATATGGTTGACTTAAAATATTATGTTAATTTCAGGTGTACAGGTAGTGATTTAACATTTAAATACATTATGAAAATGATCACCATGCTCAGCCTAGTAACCATTTGTCCCTGTACAAAGTTATTACAATATTATTGATGTATTCTTTATGGTGTATATTATATCCCTGTGACTTATTTATTTTACACTGGTAGTTTGTACCTCTTAATACCCTTCACCTATTTCACCCAACCCCCTCCCCCTTCCCCTCTGGCAACCACGCAGTTTTTCTCTGCTTCAATGACTCTGTTGTCATTTTGTTTTATTTGTTTGTTTTGTTTTTTTAGATTCCACATATGAGATCATACAATGTTTGTCTTTCTCTGTCTAACTTATTTCATTTAGCATAATACCCTCTAGATCCATCCAAGTTGTTGCACATGGCAAGATTTCATTTTTTATGGCAGAGTAATATTCTGTTGTAGATATATACCACATCTTCTTTATCCATTCATCTATCCATGGACACTTAGGTTGCTTCCATATCTTGGTTATTGTAAAAAATGCTGCAGTGAACATAGGGGTGCATATATCTTTTCAAATTAGTGTTTTTGTTTTGTTCTGTTAAATACTCAGAAGTGAAATTGCTAGATAGTATGGTAGTTTTATTTTTAATTTTTTGAGGAACCGCCATACTATTTTCAATAGTGGCTGCACCAATTTACAATCCCACCAAGAGTGCACAAGGGTTTCCTTTCTCCACATCCTCACCAACCCTTGTTATTTGTTTTCTTTTTGATGAGAGCCATTCTGACAAGTGTGAGGTGATATCTCATTGTGGTTTTGATTTGCATTTCCCTGATGATTAGTGATGTTGAGAATCTTTTCATGTGTCTGTTGATCATCTGTATGTCTTCTTTGGAAACTGTCTATTCAGATCCTCTGCCCATTTTAATTAGATTGCTTTTTCTTGATATTGAGTTGTCTGAGTTCTTTATATATTTTGGATATTAATAACCCCTTATCAGATATATCATTTGCAAATATCTTCTTCCCATTCAGTAGACTGTCTTTTTTTTTGTTGATGATTTCCTTCACTGTGCAAAAGCTTTTAGTTTGATGTAGTCCTATTTGTTTATTTTTGCCTTTGTTGCCCATGACTGAGGAGACAGATCCAAAAAAATATTGCTAAGACTGATTTCAAGGGGCATACGGTCTTTGTTTTCTTCTGGGAGTTTGATGGTTTCAGGTCTTACATTTATGTCTTCAATCCATTTTGAATTTATTTTTTACTTGGTGTGAGAATGTAGTCCACAACCACATGATTCTTTTGCACGTAGTTGTCCAGTTTTCCCAACACCATTTATTGAAGAGGCTGTCTTTTCCCCATTGTGTATTCTTGGCTCCTTTGTCATGAATTAATTGACCATATGAGCATGGGTTTATGTCTGGGCTCTTTATTCTGTTCCATTGATCTATGTGTTTGTTTTTGTGCCAATACCATACTGTGTTTTGATTACTGTAGCTTTGTAGTATACTTTGATATCAAGGAGCATTATACCCCCAGCTTTGTTCTTCTTTCACAAGACTGTGCTGGCTGGTTGGAGTCTTTTGTGGTTCCATACAAATTTTAGGATTATTTGTTCTAGTTCTGTGAAAAATGCCATTGGTATTTTGATAGGGATTGCATTGAATCTGTAGATTGCCTTTGGTAGTATGGACATTTTTATAATATTAATTCTTCCAGTCCATGACCATGGTGTATTTTTCCAGTTGTTTGTGTCATATTCAATATCTTTCATCAGTGTCCTAATTTTCAGAGTACAGGTCTTTTACCTCCTTGGTTAGATTTATCCCTAGGTATTTTATTCTTTTTTGTGCAATTGTAAATGGAATTGTTTTCTTATTTCTCTTTCTGGTAGTTCATTATTAGTGTTCAGAAACACAACAGATTTCTGTCTGTTAATTTTGTATCCTATAAATTTACTGAGTTTATTTATTAGTTCTACTAGTTTTTTTTGCAGCATCTTTAGGGTTTTCTCCATATAATGTCATGTCTTCTGCAAACAGAGATAGTGTTATTTCCTTTCCAGTTTGGATTTCTTTTATTTCTGTTTCTCATGTGATTGCTGTGGCTAGGACTTTTAATGCTATGTTGAATAAAAGTGGTGAGAGTGGGCATACCTGTCTTCTTCCTCATCTTAGAGGAAATGTTTTCAATCTTTCACCATTGAGTATGATGTTGGCTGTAGGTTTGTCATATTGACCTTTATTATGTAGCAGTATGTTCCCTTTATACCTACTTTATTGAGGGTGTTGCTCATAAATAGATGTTAAATTTTGTCAAAAGCTTTTTGTGCATTTATTGAGATGATTGTATGATTTTTACTCTTTAATTTGTTAATGTCACATGGATTGATTTATAAGAGACTGAAGCATCCTTGCATCCCTGGGATAAATCCCACTTGATCATGGTGTGTGATCCTTTTAGTATATTGTTGAATTTGGTTTGCTAATATTTTATTTTGTTGAGGATTTTTGCATCTATGTTCATCAGTGATATCGGCCTGTAATTTTCTTTTTTTAGTGTCTTTGTCTGGTTTTGGTATCAAGGTGACACTGGTCTAATAGAATGAGTTCAGAAGCATTGCTTCCTCTGCAACTTTTTGGAATACTTTGAGAAGGATAGGTGTTAACTCTTCTCTAAATGTTTGGTAGAATTTATCTGTGAATCCATCTTGTCCTGGACTTTTGTTCGTTGGGAGTTTTTGATTACTGATTCAATTTCATTACCATTAATTGGTCTCTTCATGTTTCTTATTTCTTCCTGATTCAGTCTTGGAAGACTGTATGTTTCTAGGAATTTATTCTAGGTTGTCCAATTTGTTGATGTATAGTTGTTTGTAGTAGTCTCTTACAATCTTTTGTTTCTGTGGTGCTGGTTGTAACTTCTGTTTCATTTCTGATTTTATTGATTTGGGCCCTCTCTCTTTTTTATTGATGAGTCTGGCTAAAGGTTTATCAATTTTATTTATCTTTTCAAAGAACCAGCTCTTAGTTTCATTCATCTTTTCTACTGTTTTTTTCTAGTCTCTATTTCATTTATTTCCACTCTGATCTTATTATTTCTTTCTTCTACTAACTTTGAGTTTGTTTGTTCTTCTTTTTCTAGTTCCCTTAAATGTAAGGTTAGGTTGTTTATTTGATATTTTTTTTGTTTCCTGAGGTAGGCCTATATTGATGTAAACTTCCCTCTTAGAACTGCTTTTGCTACATTCCATAGATTTTGGAACATTTTATTTCCATTTTTATTGTCTCAAGATATTTTTTATTTCCTCTTTGATTTCCTCAGTGATCCATTGGTTGTTTAGTATCACGTTTAAACTCCACAAATTTGTGTTTTTTTCTAATTTTTTTCTCATACTTGATTTCTATCCTCATACCTTTTTTTTTGGAAAAGATGCTTGATATGATTTCAATCTTCTTAAATTTATTGAGACATTTTTGTGGCCTATCACATGATCTCTCTTGGAGGATGTTACATGTCCACTTGAAAATAATGTGTATTCTGCAGTTTTCGGATGGAATATTTGTATATATTTATTAAGTCCATCTAACCTAATGTATCATTTCAGGCCTATGTAACCTTATTGATTTTCTTTCTGCATGATCTGTCCATTGAGGTGAGGTGTTAACATCCCCTGCTATTATTGTATAACTGTTAATTTCTACTTTTATGTTTGTTAATATTCGATTTATGTATTTAGGTGCTCCTATGCTGGGTGCATAAATATTTACAAGTGTAATATCTTGTTGGATTGATCCCTTTATCATTATGTAAAATGCCTTTTTTTCCTTGTTACAGTCTTTGTTTTAAAGTCTATTTTGTCTGATATAAGTATTGCTATTCCAGCTCTTTTTTTGTTTTCATTTGCATGGAATATCTTGCCCATCACCTCACTTTCACTGTGTATGTGTGTGTGTATCTTTACATCTGAAGTGAGTCTCTTGTAGGTGTCAGATATATGGTCTTGATTTTTTAATCCATTCAGCTGCCCTTTGTCTTTTGATTGGAACATTTAGTCCATTTACCTATAAAGTAATTATTGATAGGTATGTACTTATTGCCATTTTGTTAGTTGCTTTCTTTTCTTTTCTTCTTTGGTAATTCTTCTCTGTTCCTTTTTTCCTCTCTTTCTTTCTTCCCTAATAATTTTATGACTCTTCTCAGTGTTATGTTTAGATTCCTTTCTCTTTATTTTTTTGTGTGTCTATTTTAGGTTTTTGGTTTTTCATTACTGTGAGGTTCATATATATAACAATTCAATGGTTGTTTAAGTTGGAGTGAATTCTAACTACCTTGCATTTTACTCCTACATCACGTTTAATATTTTTGACATCATATTTTACATCCCATTGTTTTGTATATCCCTTAACTACTTATTGTAGATATAGATGATTTTACTACTTTTGTCTTTTAACCTTCCCACTAGCTTTATAAGTGGTGATTCACTACCTTTATTTAAAAAATTTTTTTAACATCTTTATTGGAGTATAATTGCTTTACAATGGTGTGTTAGTTTCTACTTTATAACAAAGTGAATCAGTTATACATATACATATGTTCCCATTATCTCTTCCCTCTTGCGTCTCCCACCCTCCCTATCCCACCCCTCTAGGTGGTCACAAAACACCAAGCTGATCTCCCTGTGCTATGCGTCTGCTTCCC